>NC_042992.1:26393834-26491274 GCF_901001165.1 Salmo trutta | reverse complement strand
TGTTTTGTGCCTCTCTTCACGTGAAGCAGGCAAGCAGTTTGCCAACACGGTAGACTCCCTGTGATGTGGTTAATGAGACCACTCAGACTGTAGCTCACACAGCCAGGGAAACAGGCAGGGAAGAGAGAGGGGTGCTGGGAGAAAGACAGGGAGAGGCAGGGCAGAGAGAGGGGTGCTGGTACTGATGAAGGACCTCCTCTCCCCATCCAATGAGATGGCCCCAGGGACTAGTGGTCCAATAGCAGGTGGTGCTGAGGTCTCCACCAGAGGATAGGTTAGACCGCAGCTTCCCTCAACCACCAGGTAACCTGAAGGGAGTGAGGGAGCTGAGAGAGAGAGATGGAGGTGGTTGTATTCAGAGGACGAACCCAGGCTGAGGTGGGGGTGAGATTAAATGTAGTTTCAGCCTGTGTCTGGCATTACAAAGAGCTCTGTCTTGGCGCACACACCTTCAGGAGCACTCTCTTTTCTCTTTCTTTCCCTCTGTTACTCCCTCGTTCCCTCCCTATTTTTCTGTCTTCCTCTCTAACCTCAGATGACTCTGGACACAGACTCCCAAAATGTAATTACAGGCCACCCCAGACGCTATCCCCAACCACAGTGTGTTGCATTATTCAGTTCTCTTATGGCGTTTTCACTGGCCCTTTCATGTGATCGTCGCCTGCACAGAAATCAGCTAGGCCTATATCAAAGCACATTTAACTGATGCGGCACACTGTGAATGCACAGGACAGTGTAGTACGCATACAGATACAGACGTCACCTGTAAGATTATTCTGCTGCTCAACATGTTTCTTTTCTCTTGTTAGAAGTGTTTTCACCATATTGAGACCACCTGGGTGAGAATGATCTTGTTTGAGGTTTGAAAACCAGCAGTTTTCAGAGGGGCTCATTAGCGAAAGAACATTAGCATTCTATTAGCATACAGTATGCTAATCGCTAATCCTCATAATACTGCATGTGTTCTCATCAATCCCTTCATGTCCACTCACTGGAGCTGGCGATATGAATGCGTGCGTGTGTGTGAGAGAGAGAGAGAGAGAGACTGCCTGTTTGTGTTTTTTTGCATTTTCAATTAACATGTAATTAATGCACATGCTCCTTTATTAGCATAGCCGTTTAGCGTTTTCTTCGTCATTCCACTTAGCTTCAAAACATTGCTGTTATCCATATCGCCTATTAGGACGTAAGTCTCTTCAAATATTCATCCATAAAAGCAAGAGCAAACCTCATTGGACTGGGATGACTCCCAAATTGCACCCCACAAAGACAGCTACCTACACACCACAGGAGGTTGGTGGCCCCTTAATTGGGGAGGACGGGCTCTTGGTAATGGCTGGAGCGGAATCAGTGGAACGGTATCAAATGCGTCAAACACATGGTTTTGATGCCATTCCATTTGTTCCGTCCGAGCCATTATTATGAGCTGTCCTCCCCTCAGCAGCCTCCACTGCTACACACCACTCCAGTCTCCAGCACTGATTCTTCAGAACCAGGAGAGATGTCTGAGTGGGATTCTGCAGTAGACAAATAATGTGATACAGCTCCTGTCGGAATAATAGATGACAGTAGAAGGCCTTTAGTTCTGCCTCCTCAACCAAGTGTGAGGCTAACAGTACTGCTCTGGCACCGATGTCTGTCTGTCTGTCTGTCTGTCTGTCTGTCTGTCTGTCTGTCTGTCTGTCTGTCTGTCTGTCTGTCTGTCTGTCTGTCTGTCTGTCTGTCTGTCTGTCTGTCTGTGTCTCTCTCTCTCTCACACACACACACAACACACACACACACACACACACACCACACACACACACACACGCAGAGCATGGCTAAACAGTTGTGAGTGGTGCTGTGTCTCAAAGTCAACAGCGAAAAGGGCTTCTAGATGACTATCCTCAGTGCCTTCAGAAAGTATTCACACCCCTTAACTTTTTTCACATTTTGTTGTGTTGCAGCCTGGATTTAAAATGAGATTTTGTGTCACTAGCCTACACACAATACCCCATAATGTCAAAGTAGAATTAGGCTTTTAGAAATGTTTACAAATGAATAAAAAACAAAAAGCTGAAATGTCTTGAGTCAATAAGTATTCAAGCCCTTGGTTATGACAAGCCTAAATAAGTCACCTCATAAGTTGCATGGACTCACTCTGTGTACAATAATGATTTTTGAGTAACTACCTCATCTCTGTACTTGGAGACTTTAAAACAGTTACAGAGTTTAATGGCTGTGATAGGCGAAAACGGAGGACGGATCAACAACTTTGTAGTTACTCCACAATACTAACCTAAATTACAGAATAAAAATATTCCAAAACATGGGATGCAATAAGACACTAAAGTAAAATGGCAAAAAATGGAGCAAAGAAATGAACTTCATAGCCTGAATAAAAGTGTGGGCAAATGCAACATCACTGAGTACCACACTTCATATTTTCAAGTATGGTGGTGGCTGCACCATGGTATGAGTATAACTGTCATCGGAAAGACTAGGGAGTTTAAGATAAAGAGAAACGGAATAGAGGTAAGCACAGGAAAAATCAGTCTGTTTTCCAACAGACACTGGGAGACATTCCCCTTTCAGCAGGACAATAACCTAAAACACAAGACCAAATATACACTGGAGTTGCTTACCAAGATGATATTGAATGTTCCTGAGTGGCTTAGTTACAATTTTGACTTAAATCGACTTGAAAATCTACGGCAAAACTTGAATATTGCTGTCTAGCAATGATCAACAACCAACTTGACAGCTTGAATAATTTTTTAAATAATAATGTACACATATTGTACAATCCAGGTATGCAAAGCTCTTAGACACTAACTCAGAAAGACTCAGAGCTGTAATCACTGCCAAAGGTGATTCTAACATGTCAGGGGGTTGAATACTTATGTAATCCAGATATATTAGTGTTGTATTTTTAATATATATATATTTTTTTTACAAATTGTATTTTTCCCCCCCACTTTGACATTACAGACTATTTTGAGTACATCGTTGACAGAAAATAGCAATTAATCCTGCAATATGTAACTTTTGGGCGACCAGACCAAATTGACATAGAAATGTGAGTTATACATCTGTCATTCTCATTGAAAGCAAGTCTAAGAAGCGGTAGATCTGTTCTATGTGCACTATTTCTATGCTTCTCGGTCATAAGTTTCGTTTTTTGCATCTTTACTTTCGGTTTTGTACACAAGCATCAAACAGCTGAAAATACAATATATAAATACAATAATATTTTGGGTTATGGAAAAGATATTTCACAACGGTTTAGATGGTACAATAATTCTCTACACTATACTTGCTTGTTTTGTTACATAAACTGAAATTAGACAAACTATTCAAAATGTAGCAACCAGGAAATGTCAGAGCGATTCCTACATAGAGCATCTTTAAATCCATATGAATCCCAGCTTGTAACAATAAAATGTGGAAAAAGTCAAGGGGTGTGTATACTTTCTGAAGGCACTGTAGGTTACTAGTGTACCCACTCCCTCACCAGTCCTCTCCCCTTGCATGTGGTTGGCTCATCAGCTGGTCAGTGAGATGCATGGTGGCAGAATGCTGGATGCCTTGGCCTTGTATGGAGTGCTGTTGATGTGTGTGTGTCTGTGTGTTCGTGCCAGGCGCCCCGTGCTGTTGGCGACTCAGAATTGGTCAGAGAAAACGTGCCGTGGCAGAAGGTTGGGTGTCTTTTAAACGCTGCCAACTGGGTCCACCAACACACCACCAACATGACGACGGCCATTTGGGAGCACACTCCTCCATGTGAGTCATGGCTCTGTGGAATCAGAGAGCCCAACCTGCCATGTAGTGACACTGAACCCAGAGACCAGGTGACAGTGGCAGCAGGGCCATTGGAGGATTTGTAGTCGTCGGGTTTATAGCATGCTCCTCTCCTATGACTAACACAATGTGATGACATCTGTCAATCGAGGGTAGAACATTGAGTTAGTGAAGTCTTGTCAGGCCTAGGCCAATCTGACCTTGTGTGAGTTGATCTGCAGTTTTCAATGTCACCTGGCTGTGAGTTTGTGTTCTGATGTGCGTGTGTCCTCTCGGTGGGGAAGCCAGTGAAAGAGAGTTTATAGTCAGGGTGACCTGTGAGTCTCTGTGTGTGAACAGATGGGGACACCCCTGTGTGTGACAGTTACTGGCTGCCCTCTACCCATCAGGTGTTCAGGTCAGGAGGCCCTGCTCTCTATGAGGACATATGACAAATGAGCTGTCTGTGTGTGTGTGCGTGCGTGCGTGCGTGCGTACGTACGTACGTGGGTGCGTGCGTGCGTAACTGTAGGCTAGTTGATACAGTCAATTCAATGTAGCCATTATAGATGAATTTCCCATTTACATGATCGATACATAGAGAGCAGTCACCCTATCTTTAACACACCCTGCTGGAACTCCAGCTGATGACTGATGGTAACTGTATGTGAATTCCTCCACCTCTCCAGCCGCCACACTCCCTGTAAAATCAGCTTTAGACTCAGTGACTCACTAGGGCTCTGGTTGTATTAAAGTCCTATTTAATGCATCTTTGAGGTTATAATGGCACGTTATATTTAGGTGTGTTTGACCAATTTGCATCATTAAGCGGGAACAGCTGTGGAATCCCCCTGCATCTCCCCAGGGGAAGCCTTCGGCATATGGCTACTCTGGTAGTTAAATGGAATTAGCTATCAAATAATATTGCTATCACTTGCTACTTTAATGACTCATATAGGAGGCTGCTGCCGCTCACATCAAAGGCAGCTGGAGAAAAAAAGGCTGCAGCGTTACATTACTTGAGTCAGCAAAGAGGTTTTTATTTCAAAAAGTCATCTAGTATAGGCCATAATAATTCATAGGTAGGATCAGAAACATAAATATTTCATTAGCTTAAAAAGTAATGAGTAGATGCATGCAGGTAAATGTCCATCCCCTGATGAGTCAGTCCTCTTACAGTGTTACACTGACTATCCAGTAGATACAAACACAACTAGAACATTACAGCAGGGACGACTGTTGCACAGCACTTTTGACAATATAGAGTGTGTTTATCCACAGTAGGTTGGTCCAACCGTTAAAGAGTATGTTTGTATTTGTCCTAAAACGGGCAAATTGTTCCCACAGGGTATGTGGTGGTGTTCATTTGCCTTGTAAATGTGAATGTGTGCACTATTCATTTGGGCTGGGCCAAGTGTGTGTGTGTGTGTGTGTGTGTGTGTGTGTGTGTGTGTGTGTGTGTGTGTGTGTGTGTGTTCGGCCAAAAGAAAGATGAGCTGGCATTAACTAGGCGCGCTCACAAGTGGCCCTGGTCCCAGAGTCCAGGTCTCCTGCCTCCAGGATATGACACAAAGGCGACACAAAGGCGACACAAAGGCGACACAAAGGCGACACAAAGGCGACACAAAGGCGACACACGCGCGACACTCACCACACACATGCCTGGCCTATAGATATAAATGTGAAATATCCCTATGCATTCACAATTAGGCTAGCCTGTAAACCAGTCATAAAGCGCTGCTCTCAGACAGTGTACTGACTTGGGAGGGAGTGGAAATAGCAACTACAGTCTGTATGATTACACAGAGTGAATCCATCATTAATATTCTCTAAAATCAATGCCTGTCCCCCTGGAAGAGATTACAGTTTATAAACATGTCACAAATCCAATACCTCCAATTTGTGAGCCGCGAGAATGTCATTGTGTGTGTGTTTAGAGTCGTCAGGGTGTGTGTAGTTGCCAGTGTGTTTGTGTGTGTGTATAGAGTCAGTGTGTGTAGTTGCCAGTGTGTTTGTGTGTGTATAGAGTCAGTGTGTGTGTATAAAGCGGTCTGTTACACTTTCGGGCCGTGTGACCGGCCGGCTGCAGCTCATTGGTCAGGCTGACATCAGTGTGTGACTCATAAATGAACCATTGCGAGGGTAAACATACTCCCTGAGTGTGAACAGCGTTATTACAATGAACACAAATATAAAACGCAACATTCAAAAATGTCAAAAGATTTTACTGAGTTCCAGTTCATTTAAGGAAATCAGTCAATTTAAATAAATTCATTAGGCCCTAATGTATGGATTTTACATGACTGGAATACAGATATGCATCTGTTGGATCAGAAAACCAGTCAGTATCTGGTGTGACCATCGAAGGTGAGCATGAAGCACGAAACCTCTCCTTCACATAGAGTTGATCAGGCTGTTGATTGTGGCCTGTGGAATGTTGTCCCACTCTTCAATGGCTGTGAGAAGCTTCTGGATATTGGTGGAAACTGGAACACGCTGTTGTACACGTCGATCCAGAGCATCCCATACATGCTCAATGGGTGACATGTCTGGTGAGTATGCAGGCCATGGAAGAACTGGGACATTTTCAGCTTCCAGAAATTGGGGACAGATCCTTGCGACATGGGGTTGTGCATTATCATGCTGAAACATGAGGTGATGGTGGCGGATGAATGGCACGACAATGAGCCTCAGGATCTCGTCAAGGTCTCTGTGCATTCAAATTATCATCAATAATTGCAATTGCGTTCGTTGTCTATAGCTAACGCCTGCCTATACCATAACCACACCGACACCATGGGGCACTCTGTTCACAACGTTGACATCAGCAAACCACTCGCCCACACAGCGCCATACACTCTGTCTGCCATCTACCCAATACAGTTGAAACTGGGATTCATCCGTGAAGAGCACAGTTTTCCAGTGGCCATCGAAGGTGAGCATTTGACACTGAAGTCGGTTACAACGCCGAACAGCAGTCAGGGCTGGCGTGGTTACACGTGGTCTGCAGTTGTGAGGCCCGTTGGACGTACTGCCAAAACAAAGTTGGAGGTGGCTTATGTTAGAGAAATTAACATAAAATTCTCTGGCAACAGCTCTGGTGGACATTCCTGTAGTCAGCATGCCAACTGCACGCTCCCTCAAAACTTGAGAATCTGTGGCATTGTGTTGTGACAAAACTTCACATTTTAGAGTGGCATTTTATTGTCCCCAGCACAAGGTGTACCTGTGTAATGATCATGCTTTTTAATCAACTTCTTGATATTCCACACCTGTCAGGTGGATGGATTATCTTGGCAAAGGAGAAATGTTCACTAACAGGGATGTAAACAAATTTGTGCAATACATCTGAGAGAAATAAGCTTTTTGTGCATATGGACAATTTCTGGGATCTTTTATTTCAGCTTATGAACCATGGGACCAACACTTTACATGTTGCGTTTATACTGATGTTCAGTATAAGTGTGGCTCTGGCCCCTGGTGGGTTAGGAAACTCAATTGATGGAGAGAAGCTGGGGGAGAGAAAGCTGTGGCTGAGGCTATGAAGACAGAAAGCACTTTGTGAGTAACAGAGACTGAATAAGCGACATAAGCGGTCGCTTAGGACCCCCAGCCGCTAGGGGGCCCAACCCCCCCAAAAATTTCATTCGGGGTCAGTCAACTTACTATTGAGGGTAAGAATAGTAGAATACACCAGGTGAAAAAAAATGGATTTGGTTGTGCATAAACAGTTTTACGCTTGTTATGTCAGTCACTGATAGTCACTTAATTAGCCATGTCAGCTAACCATTTTTAGATTTGTGGTTAGTCTAGCCAGCTATCTAAATTTGTAGCAATCATGGCTGAATACCGACCGGGCATGCAGAGGAACATTTAGAGGTTTTCTCTGCTGATGAGTATTTCTCTCCACTCATACAGGAGTAATAAAGGCCTAGTGCACTAATTTGGGATGATATATATCATTGTAATTTTGTTTTAATTTTGTTTTATCAGGGGTGCTGCAGCACCATCAGCACCCCTCCGTCGTGCACCTATGGTTATTATTGGTCTATTAACTAATTTACCACATCACCATGGAAGTCAAAACATCATGTTAACAATTTCACAGTATTATTCCAACCATATAGTGTGAAAATATATGTATAAAACACATGAAAATCATCTTTTTGACTACACTGGGCCTTTAATTCTGCAACATTTCCTCTATGGCCCATGGTAGAATATGTCGAATTACAAGGAAATGACCTTTAACACTTTGTTTTAGTTACCTTCAAGAGGGGGCCCACTAAAATGTTTTGCCATGGGGTGGAGGGCCCACCATCCAAATCTCTCTTAGGGCCCCCAAAAGGCCCTCAGCTGTTTGTCAGTGCCCATGTGGCTCTGTTTAAACAACACCAGGAAGGCTGGTTCATACCTAGGACCTCGTGAGAGAAACACTAGCCATGCCAACTGGTGAGGGGTAAAACAAAGGTCATTGGGACTCTAATATGAGAATGAATAGTGTGTGTGTTTCAAGTGTGTTTCAATTCAAATCAGGTAAGATTAAACCATGTTGATTTGTGATCCAATTTTTTTGTTGTTGTAATTATCCCAAAGAAGCCCTGAAGGAGAAACTTAAAGTCAGTGATTGGTCCGTGATTGTCATCAGTCAAAGGGTTTTCAGGATCTAGAGCTGGACAGATATCCTATTAGTGGTCTGTAGAAAATAATTGGGCCATTTATTGTATAGTTACTCTGGCTGAAACCGCTGCTTTAAATGAGCAGAGACAGAGAGAGGGAGAGGGAGAGGGAGAGAGAGAGAGAGAGAGAGAGAGAGAGAGAGAGAGAGAGAGAGAGAGAGAGAGAGAGAGCACAAGAGAGAGAGAGAGGAGAGAGAAAGAGTGAGAGGGTGAGAGAGAGAGAGAGCACAAGAGAGAGAGAGAGAGGAGAGAGAAAGAGAGAGAGAGAGAGAGAGAGAGAGAGAGAGAGAGAGAGAGCACAAGAGAGAGAGAGAGAGAGAGAGAGAAAGAGTGAGAGGGTGAGAGTACAAGAGAGAGAGAGAGAGAGGAGAGAGAGAGAGTGAGAGGGTGAGAGGGTGAGAGTACAGTGCATTTGGAAATTATTCAGACCCCCGTTACGTTGCAGCCTTATTCGAAAATGTATTACATTTTTTATCATCAATCTACACACAATACCCCATAATGACAAAGCGAAAACAGGTTTTTAGAAATGTTGGCAATTTTTTTATATATATATATATATATATACACACACTCCTTATTTACATAAGTATTCAGACCCTTTGCTGCGAGACTTGAAATTGAGTTCAGGTGCATCCTGTTTCCATTGATCATCCTTGAGATGTTTCTACAACTTGGAGTCCACCTGTGGTAAATTCAGTTGATTGGACATGATTTGGAAAGGCACACACCTCTCTATTTAAGGTCCCACAGTTGACAGTGCATGTCAGAGCAAAAACCAAGCCATGAGGTCAAAGGAGATGTCCGTAGTGCTCCGAGACAGGATTGTGTCGAGGCACAGATCTGGTGAAGCGTACCAAAAAATGTCTACAGCATTGAAAGTCCCCAAGAACACAGTGGCCTCCATCATTCTTAAATGGAAGAAGTTTGGAACCACCAAGACTCTTCCTAGGGCTGGCCTCCCGGCCAAACTGAGCAATCGGGGGAGAAGGGTCTTGGTTAGGGAGGTGACCAAGAACCCGATGGTCCCTCTGACAGAGCTTCAAAGTGTAATTTAATATGATAACAATGACCGACAGGGCATGCATATCTGTCGCCACAATGAGAGACTGAGGAAGTCAAACAACCCTATGATCTCAATGAACTGACACAGACCAGAGAATAGAAGCAAAGGGTCCTGGTAATCTTGGGAAATTACTCAGTGCAAGGTATTTTGCGGGAGGGAGAAAATGATGCTCTGCTATTTTGCCCTCTAGCTAGGTCCTCTAGCTATTTGAGGAAATAATGAGTGGAATATAACCAATTAGACCCAATTAGTTAGCCTGTACCAACATTAGCAACAATAGATCTGTATACTGTAACTATAACCTAGTAAAGCAGCAGTTACTTTTTTGTTGCAGTGGGCCTTTTTACAGTGTGGTATCAGTCCACAGGTCCCTGGTAATAGTGGTCGCTAGGAGGTAGCAGAGGAAGTACATTTAGGGATTAAATGGAGTGGAGCTGCCAAAACATTGCAGGAGGAGATATAGGGCACCACATTCATTTTAAGATGGATGCTTTTGGCAGGGACCACATTCTCAGCTCAGTCACTCACTCGCTCTGCTGCCTGCCTGCCAGGGAATTTAGCTCTTAGTCATAATATGCATCCAAAATAGCACCCTATTTGACCAGGACTCTGGTCAAAAGTAGTGCACTATAAGGGGATGGGGTGCGATTTGGGACGCAGACATAGGGCACGGTCTAGTCTGCCCTGGTGCTACAGTACCGCCTGCCTGTGTTTCCAAGGTATTTCTATGCAGGGAAGGGAAATGGATGGAAGGGAAGTTGGCATGCAGACCTTGGAGAACTCCAGAAAATATTGGCAAAGTTTGTGGATGAAAGCTGGTCTCCACCGTGGTCTCTCCCATCCATACTAAACAACGACATGAGACTCATTAGAACTAACAGCACTCTCCTCTTCTTCCTCTACGTCTGTCTGATCTGCATAATATTAAGCAGGATGGCGTCATCTTCCCTTAAAGTCTACAGCCTGCTCTGCTTTGCCCATTGTGTGCACAGAGAGACAGGTAGAGGGAGAGTGGTAGCAAAGAGGCGAGCGAGAGAAAGAGCAGCTTTATAAATAAACTAACTGGTGGGATAGCTGAAGCTAATTACAGACCAGGAGCAGTGTTCCATTGTGTGTGTGTGTGTGTGTGTGTTTGTGTGTGTTCAATTGTCTTCAAAAACCAGCTAGGCCAGGGGAATAATGGCAGACCAGCCACCGGCAGGAACAAAAGGCTGTGGCGTGTTTAAAGGGAGGTGAGTAGAAAACACACACTACCCTGAAGTGAGAACGCCACCAAGGAACTATCATAGTGTGTGTGTGTGTGTGTGTGTGTGTGTGTGTGTGTGTGTGTCTGTGTTCAGCCAGCTGGAGAAGTCAGCCATGTAAGGACTGGCTATAGAGAGGGCAAACAAAGCCTTGTGTTGTAACAGACTTGGCTAATCACCACTGTGAATCTGCGGGTGGACAATATTTAAGGCTATGCCCCGGTCTTTCATGTTTCAATCTAGGCCGACTGCACAGCCATGTATGAAATAAATAGCATACACTTGAAAATGTAGGCTACTATGACTGCGTCCCAAACGGCACCCTATTCCCTATAGGGTACACTACTTTTGGTCCAAGGTACTCTAGTGCACTGTATAAGGAATAGCGTGCTATTTGTAGAGTACAGTGCCTTCATACCTCTTGAGTTATTCCACATTTTGTTGTGTTACAGCCTGAACTCAAAATGGATTAATTAAACAGATTTTCTTCCACCCATCTACACACAATACTCCATACTGACAAAGTGAAAACAAAGTTTTCATTTTTTGGGGGAAAATGTATTGAAATTCTAATTTACATAAGTATTCACACCTTTGAGTCAATACTCTGTAGAAGCACCATTGGCAGCGATTACAACTGTGAGTATTTGTGGGTAAGTCTCTAAGAGCTTTCCACACCTGCCCATTATTATTTTCAAAATTCTTCAAGCTCTGTCAAATTGGTTGTTGATCATTGCTAAACAACCATTTTCAGGTTTTGCCAAAGATATTCAAGTAGATCTAGGTCAAAACTGTAACTCGGCCACTCATTCAGTCTTCTTAGTAAGCAACTCCAGTGTAGATTTCGCCCTGTGTTTTAGGCGATTGTCCTGCTAAAGGTGAATTGATCTCCCAGTGTCTGGGGAATGCACACTAGAAATTGACCTGTGCTTAGCTCCATTCTGTTTTTTTGTTATCCTGAAATACTCCCAAGTCCTTAACGATTACAAGCATACCCATTACATGATGCAGCCACCAGTATGCCTGAAAATATGGAGAGTGGTACTCAATAATGTGTTCTATTGGATTTGCCCCAAACATAACACTTTTTATTCAGGACAAAGTGCTCTGCCACATTTTTGGGAGTATTACTTTAGTGACTTGTTGCAAACAAGATGCATGTTTTGGAATATTTTTATTCTTCCTTTTCACTCTGTCCATTAGGTTACTATTGTGGAGTGACTACAATGTTGTTGATCCACCCTCAGTTTTCTCCCATCACAGCCATTAAACTCTAACTAACACCATCGGCCTCATGGTGAAATCCCTGAGCAGTTTCCTTCCTCTTCAGCAACTGAGTTAAGAAGGACACCTGTATATTAGTAGTGACTGGGTGTATTGATACACCATCCAAAGCGTAATTTAACTGCACAAAATGATATTCAGTCTCAGCTTCTTCTTCTTTTTTTTACCCATCTACCAATAGGTGCCCTTCTTTGGAAAACCTCCCTGGTCTTTGTGGTTGAATCTGTGCTTGAAATTAATTTCTCGAATAAGGGACCTTACAGATAATTGTATGTATGGGGCACAGAGATTGGGTAGTCATCAAAAAATCATGTTAACCACTATTACTGCACACACAGTGAGTCCATGCAAGTTATTATGTGACTTGTTAAGCACATTTGTACGACTGAACTTATTTAGGCTTGCCATAACAAAAGGGTTGAATACTTATTGACTACTTAAGACATTTCAGGGTTTAATTTTTTATTAATTAATTAAACAATTTCACTTTGACATTATTGGGTGTTGTGTGTAGACCAGTGACACACAATCTCAATTTAATCCATTTTAAATTCAGGTTGTAACACAACAAAATGTGGAAAAAGTCAATGGGTGTGAATACTTTCTGAATATATATACTGTATGTATACAGGCCAAGCCTAGGAAGGTTTGTGTTTAGAAAAAATGTCATTCTCTCGCTTTCCTCCCTCCTTCTCAATGACCCTGGGTGACACTCTCTCTCCTCCATCTTCCCTCTCTCTCTCTCTCTGACGGCCCAGTGTGTCCCCCTCTCTCTCTCGCTCTCTATCCGAGGCCCAGTGTGTATATCTCTCTCTCTAAGGATACCTGACTGTGCCTGGTGACTGGCCCATCGATACGCAGTGCCGTTCATATCGGTTTGACTCCGTAAGACTGTGAATAAGTCTTTCTTTCCCATGTAGCTGCTGAGGATATCTGACTGCGGCTGTGGCTAAATGAGGCCTCTGCATCGATCCAGCCAGTTCCCACAAACCAATTACTCCAACCCCATGATGGGTGGCCTTGCTGTGGCAGAGGAAAAGGAGACGAGGGGGATAATACGGTCCCTCCCTCCCGTCCTGCACCAGACAGACAGGTTGTTTTTATCATTTCTTCCAATAAATGAGTGTAACGTTCAGGGACGCATGTCAGCCTGTAGAGAGGAATCGATGGTCATTGCTGTGGGTCAGGCTTGCACAGACCAACAGGTTCTGGTTGTCCAACGTGACTCATCCAGGACGTGGATCTCACAGTCCGATACCCACACACACTGCGTGTGTGAGCCTGCGCCTGCCTACCTGAAAATGATGCTTCCTAAGCTGAAAATACTCTCCTCTCTATAAATGACAGCCAGCCCTGCATGGGAGAAGAAGCCCTGACAGTGCCTCTTTTCCCCAGCCAGGGCTCTCAATAAAATGCAGGGCTGGCACACATGAGAACGTAGAGTCTCCTGGTCTTCAAAGACCTGCTGTATGAGTCACCAGTGAATAAAGAATATAGTATGTCTCTTCTCAGACACCTGGAGTGACAGGGCTCTCCAGAACCAGCAGTCAGTCAGATGACAGCAATCAGCAGGTGACAGCAGCTCAACAGCAGCTCAACAGATTCCTGCAGGTTAACTGACAGCTCTTAGTGTTTCAGACACACAGCCTGCTGACAGGACAGCACACAAATGACAGACAGGCAGGCTGCTTGCCCTCGTGTGGCCCTGATAGACTGTCCTTCCTTTCCCTCTGAGAGCCTGTGTCATGTCCCAGCATCATCAAACTACCACAGCAGTCTTCACTGACCTGGACATCCTGATGATGACTCAGAATATGGAGCAAAATGCTACCGGAACAGAACACGGAAACTGAACACAGAAAGGGAATGTATTGCTCCCTCAGAGAGATTCACTCAGGTGGATGCGCTGCTGTTATGATGTCACTGTCTGTTACATCACAGACAGGGGGGTCAAAGGGTGTAGGGTGAACAGTGTTCCATCCACGCCTCTCAAAGTAGTGTACTGCTGGAAGGCATACACTGGAACACAGAGTAACACCAGGGATGTAGTGGGTAAACCCAAGGAAATGCTGTTCACATACTTTCATTTTCATTTTCAATTAAACAATGAAGATCATCAAATCAACCTTACACAATATGTAGCACTTCATAAGATTGTGAGATCATTACAACATTAGAAAAGGTTGCTAAAAAGGTTGCTAAAAATAATGGGCTAAATACAGAAGTGATAACAAGAGTTTAAACAAGCACTTTTTGGTCATATCTATATGTGCCAGACGGAAACAAATGAAGGTCGATTATTTGCCTTTTCATTAATAATAGCTTTTCTTTTTGGAGAACAAGAAAGTGGCTCACAGTAATTGTACAGCTGTAATCAGTTAGTGATTGTCTAAGAGATTCACACGGTAGTTTCATCAAACGTGTTATGCAATTACAAGATTACTTTATGGTCTTCACCTGAGTCTCACATTACTTTGACAGCACATGAAAATGACCAACTAAAACGTGCCAAACCTTAAAACCATGTAAGGTCCACCAAAATTCTACACACACAAACAACAAAAAATAACATCCATTCAGCCAAGTAATACAAATGTGATAGTAGTAGGAAAAACACAGGTGATGGTGACACTTTGCATGACTGTGATAAAAATATGGCCGAGAGAGAGAGACAGAGAGAGTGTGTGAGAGAGATAGAGAATGTGAGAGTGAGAGAGAGAGGATAGAGAGGGAAAGAGGTGATAATGCAATGTCTGAAAGATTCTCTCTTGTTCCTGACTGTGTGTAGTGTTGTATTGTGTAGCCTAATATAGTTTTCCCCAACTGTCTGAATACCTAATCATGACAAACCAGCAGGTAAAAAATAAGCTATTGGACTGATACTCGTTGCTTAGATGTTGAATCAAAGAGGCCATATATATTCAAATGAGGGAGCGGTACACACAGATGCATTTCATTCCTCAACTCGCATTAAACAGCTTACTTACAATAGAGTCCTGACATGATCACCTGTACATGTAGGGTTCACCAACAGTAGTCTAGCTAGCAGACAGTACGTTTTACCAACAGTAGTCTAGCTAGCAGACAGTACGGTTCACCAACAGTAGTCTAGCTAGCAGACAGTACGGTTCACCAACAGTAGTCTAGCTAGCAGACAGTACGTTTTACCAACAGTAGTTTAGCTAGCAGACAGTACGGTTCACCAACAGTAGTCTAGCTAGCAGACAGTACGGTTCACCAATAGTAGTCCAGCTAGAAGACAGTACGGTTCACCAACAGTGGTCTAGCTAGCAGACAGTACGGTTCACCAACAGTAGTCTAGCTAGCAGACAGTACGTTTTACCAACAGTAGTCTAGCTAGCAGACAGTACGGTTCACCAACAGTAGTCTAGCTAGCAGACAGTATGGTTCACCAACAGTAGTCCAGCTAGAAGACAGTACGGTTCACCAACAGTAGTCTAGCTAGCAGACAGTACGGTTCACCAACAGTAGTCTAGCTAGCAGACAGTACGGTTCACCAACAGTAGTCTAGCTAGCAGACAGTATGTTTAATCAACAGTAGTCTAGCTAGCACACAGTACGTTTCACCAACAGTAGTCTAGCTAGCAGACAGTACGGTTCACCAACAGTAGCCTAGCTAGCAGACAGTACGTTTCACCAACAGTAGTCTAGCTAGCAGGCAGTACGTTTCACCAACAGTAGTCTAGCTAGCAGACAGTACGTTTTACCAACAGTAGTCTAGCTAGTAGACAGTACGGTTCACCAACAGTAGTCTAGCTAGCAGACAGTATGTTTCATCAACAGTAGTCTAGCTAGCAGACAGTACGTTTCACCAACAGTAGTCTAGCTAGCAGACAGTACGGTTCACCAACAGTAGTCTAGCTAGCAGACAGTACGTTTCACCAACAGTAGTCTAGCTAGCAGACAGTACGTTTAATCAACAGTAGTCTAGCTAGCAGACAGTACGTTTTACCAACAGAAGTCTAGCTAGCAGACAGTACGTTTCACCAACAGTAGTCTAGCTAGCAGACAGTATGTTTCACCAACAGTAGTCTAGCTAGCAGACAGTATGTTTCACCAACAGTAGTCTAGCTAGAAGACAGTACATTTAATCAACAGTAGTCTAGCTAGCAGACAGTATGTTTCACCAACAGTAGTCTAGCTAGCAGACAGTACGTTTAATCAACAGTAGTCTAGCTAGCAGACAGTATGTTTCACCAACAGTAGTCTAGCTAGCAGACAGTACGTTTAATCAACAGTAGTCTAGCTAGCAGACAGTATGTTTCACCAACAGTAGTCTAGCTAGCAGAAAGTACGTTTCACCAACAGTAGTCTAGCTAGCAGACAGTATGTTTCACCAACAGTAGTCTAGCTAGCAGACAGTATGTTTAATCAACAGTAGTCTAGCTAGCAGACAGTATGTTTAATCAACAGTAGTCTAGCTAGCAGACAGTACGTTTTACCAACAGTAGTCTAGCTAGCAGACAGTGCGTTTTACCAACAGTAGTCTAGCTAGCAGACAGTATGTTTCACCAACAGTAGTCTAGCTAGCAGAAAGTACGTTTCACCAACAGTAGTCTAGCTAGCAGACAGTACGGTTCACCAACAGTAGTCTAGCTAGAAGACAGTACGGTTCACCAACAGTAGTCTAGCTAGCAGACAGTACGGTTCACCAACAGTAGTCTAGCTAGCAGACAGTACGGTTCACCAACAGTAGTCTAGCTAGCAGACAGTATGGTTCACCAACAGTAGTCTAGCTAGCAGACAGTATGTTTAATCAACAGTAGTCTAGCTAGCAGACAGTACGTTTCACCAACAGTAGTCTAGCTAGCAGACAGTACGGTTCACCAACAGTAGTCTAGCTAGCAGACAGTACGTTTAATCAACAGTAGTCTAGCTAGCAGACAGTATGTTTCACCAACAGTAGTCTAGCTAGCAGACAGTACGTTTAATCAACAGTAGTCTAGCTAGCAGATAGTATGTTTCACCAACAGTAGTCTAGCTAGCAGACAGTATGTTTCACCAACAGTAGTCTAGCTAGCAGACAGTATGCTTCACCAACAGAAGTCTAGCTAGCAAACAGTATGTTTTACCAACAGTAGTCTAGCTAGAAGACAGTACGTTTTACCAACAGTAGTCTAGCTAGCAGACAGTACGTTTAATCAACAGTAGTCTAGCTAGCAGACAGTACGGTTCACCAACAGTAGTCTAGCTAGCAGACAGTATGTTTCATCAACAGTAGTCTAGCTAGCAGACAGTACGTTTCACCAACAGTAGTCTAGCTAGCAGACAGTATGTTTCACCAACAGTAGTCTAGCTAGCAGACAGTATGTTTAATCAACAGTAGTCTAGCTAGCAGACAGTACGTTTTACCAACAGTAGTCTAGCTAGCAGACAGTACGTTTTACCAACAGTAGTCTAGCTAGCAGACAGTATGTTTAATCAACAGTAGTCTAGCTAGCAGACAGTACGGTTCACCAACAGTAGTCTAGCTAGCAGACAGTATGTTTAATCAACAGTAGTCTAGCTAGCAGACAGTATGTTTCACCAACAGTAGTCTAGCTAGCAGACAGTATGTTTCACCAACAGTAGTCTAGCTAGCAGACAGTACGTTAAACCAACAGTAGTCTAGCTAGCAGACAGTACGTTTTACCAACAGTAGTCTAGCTAGCAGACAGTATGTTTCACCAACATTAGTCTAGCTAGCAGAAAGTATGTTTCACCAACAGTAGTCTAGCTAGCAGACAGTATGTTTCACCAACAGTAGTCTAGCTAGCAGACAGTATGTTTAATCAACCGTAGTCTAGCTAGCAGACAGTATGTTTAATCAACAGTAGTCTAGCTAGCAGACAGTACGTTTTACCAACAGTAGTCTAGCTAGCAGACAGTACGGTTCACCAATAGTAGTCTAGCTAGCAGACAGTACGTTTTACCAACAGTAGTCTAGCTAGCAGACAGTATGTTTCACCAACAGTAGTCTAGCTAGCAGAAAGTACGTTTCACCAACAGTAGTCTAGCTAGCAGACAGTATGTTTCACCAACAGTAGTCTAGCTAGCAGACAGTACGGTTCACCAACAGTAGTCTAGCTAGCAGACAGTACGGTTCACCAACAGTAGTCTAGCTAGCAGACAGTATGTTTAATCAACAGTAGTCTAGCTAGCAGACAGTACGTTTCACCAACAGTAGTCTAGCTAGCAGACAGTACGGTTCACCAACAGTAGCCTAGCTAGCAGGCAGTACGTTTCACCAACAGTAGTCTAGCTAGCAGACAGTACGTTTTACCAACAGTAGTCTAGCTAGCAGACAGTACGTTTCACCAACAGTAGTCTAGCTAGCAGACAGTACGGTTCACCAACAGTAGTCTAGCTAGCAGACAGTACGTTTAATCAACAGTAGTCTAGCTAGCAGACAGTACGTTTCACCAACAGAAGTCTAGCTAGCAGACAGTACGTTTCACCAACAGTAGTCTAGCTAGCAGACAGTATGTTTCACCAACAGTAGTCTAGCTAGCAGACAGTATGTTTCACCAACAGTAGTCTAGCTAGAAGACAGTACGTTTAATCAACAGTAGTCTAGCTAGCAGACAGTATGTTTCACCACCAGTAGTCTAGCTAGCAGACAGTACGTTTAATCAACAGTACTCTAGCTAGCAGACAGTATGTTTCACCAACAGTAGTCTAGCTAGCAGACAGTATGTTTCACCAACAGTAGTCTAGCTAGCAGACAGTACGTTTAATCAACAGTACTCTAGCTAGCAGACAGTATGTTTCACCAACAGTAGTCTAGCTAGCAGACAGTATGTTTCACCAACAGTAGTCTAGCTAGCAGACAGTATGTTTAATCAACAGTAGTCTAGCTAGCAGACAGTATGTTTCACCAACAGTAGTCTAGCTAGCAGACAGTACGTTTAATCAACAGTACTCTAGCTAGCAGACAGTACGTTTTACCAACAGTAGTCTAGCTAGCAGACAGTACGTTTTACCAACAGTAGTCTAGCTAGCAGACAGTATGTTTAATCAACAGTAGTCTAGCTAGCAGACAGTACGGTTCACCAACAGTAGTCTAGCTAGCAGACAGTATGTTTAATCAACAGTAGTCTAGCTAGCAGACAGTATGTTTCACCAACAGTAGTTTAGCTAGCAGACAGTATGTTTCACCAACAGTAGTCTAGCTAGCAGACAGTACGTTTAATCAACAGTAGTCTAGCTAACAGACAGTACGGTTCACCAACAGTAGTCTAGCTAGCAGACAGTATGTTTCACCAACAGTAGTCTAGCTAGCAGACAGTACGTTTTACCAACAGTAGTCTAGCTAGCAGACAGTACGTTTCACCAACAGTAGTCTAGCTAGCAGACAGTATGTTTCACCAACAGTAGTCTAGCTAGCAGAAAGTACGTTTCACCAACAGTAGTCTAGCTAGCAGACAGTACGTTTAATCAACAGTAGTCTAGCTGGCAGACAGTATGTTTAATCAACAGTAGTCTAGCTAGCAGACAGTATGTTTCACCAACAGTAGTCTAGCTAGAAGACAGTACATTTAATCAACAGTAGTCTAGCTAGCAGACAGTATGTTTCACCAACAGTAGTCTAGCTAGCAGACAGTACGTTTAATCAACAGTAGTCTAGCTAGCAGACAGTATGTTTCACCAACAGTAGTCTAGCTAGCAGACAGTACGTTTAATCAACAGTAGTCTAGCTAGCAGACAGTATGTTTCACCAACAGTAGTCTAGCTAGCAGAAAGTACGTTTCACCAACAGTAGTCTAGCTAGCAGACAGTATGTTTCACCAACAGTAGTCTAGCTAGCAGACAGTATGTTTAATCAACAGTAGTCTAGCTAGCAGACAGTATGTTTAATCAACAGTAGTCTAGCTAGCAGACAGTACGTTTTACCAACAGTAGTCTAGCTAGCAGACAGTGCGTTTTACCAACAGTAGTCTAGCTAGCAGACAGTATGTTTCACCAACAGTAGTCTAGCTAGCAGAAAGTACGTTTCACCAACAGTAGTCTAGCTAGCAGACAGTACGTTTCACCAACAGTAGTCTAGCTAGAAGACAGTACGGTTCACCAACAGTAGTCTAGCTAGCAGACAGTACGGTTCACCAACAGTAGTCTAGCTAGCAGACAGTACGGTTCACCAACAGTAGTCTAGCTAGCAGACAGTATGGTTCACCAACAGTAGTCTAGCTAGCAGACAGTATGTTTAATCAACAGTAGTCTAGCTAGCAGACAGTACGTTTCACCAACAGTAGTCTAGCTAGCAGACAGTACGGTTCACCAACAGTAGTCTAGCTAGCAGACAGTACGTTTAATCAACAGTAGTCTAGCTAGCAGACAGTATGTTTCACCAACAGTAGTCTAGCTAGCAGACAGTACGTTTAATCAACAGTAGTCTAGCTAGCAGATAGTATGTTTCACCAACAGTAGTCTAGCTAGCAGACAGTATGTTTCACCAACAGTAGTCTAGCTAGCAGACAGTATGCTTCACCAACAGAAGTCTAGCTAGCAAACAGTATGTTTTACCAACAGTAGTCTAGCTAGAAGACAGTACGTTTTACCAACAGTAGTCTAGCTAGCAGACAGTACGTTTAATCAACAGTAGTCTAGCTAGCAGACAGTACGGTTCACCAACAGTAGTCTAGCTAGCAGACAGTATGTTTCATCAACAGTAGTCTAGCTAGCAGACAGTACGTTTCACCAACAGTAGTCTAGCTAGCAGACAGTATGTTTCACCAACAGTAGTCTAGCTAGCAGACAGTATGTTTAATCAACAGTAGTCTAGCTAGCAGACAGTACGTTTTACCAACAGTAGTCTAGCTAGCAGACAGTACGTTTTACCAACAGTAGTCTAGCTAGCAGACAGTATGTTTAATCAACAGTAGTCTAGCTAGCAGACAGTACGGTTCACCAACAGTAGTCTAGCTAGCAGACAGTATGTTTAATCAACAGTAGTCTAGCTAGCAGACAGTATGTTTCACCAACAGTAGTCTAGCTAGCAGACAGTATGTTTCACCAACAGTAGTCTAGCTAGCAGACAGTACGTTAAACCAACAGTAGTCTAGCTAGCAGACAGTACGTTTTACCAACAGTAGTCTAGCTAGCAGACAGTATGTTTCACCAACATTAGTCTAGCTAGCAGAAAGTATGTTTCACCAACAGTAGTCTAGCTAGCAGACAGTATGTTTCACCAACAGTAGTCTAGCTAGCAGACAGTATGTTTAATCAACCGTAGTCTAGCTAGCAGACAGTATGTTTAATCAACAGTAGTCTAGCTAGCAGACAGTACGTTTTACCAACAGTAGTCTAGCTAGCAGACAGTACGGTTCACCAATAGTAGTCTAGCTAGCAGACAGTACGTTTTACCAACAGTAGTCTAGCTAGCAGACAGTATGTTTCACCAACAGTAGTCTAGCTAGCAGAAAGTACGTTTCACCAACAGTAGTCTAGCTAGCAGACAGTATGTTTCACCAACAGTAGTCTAGCTAGCAGACAGTACGGTTCACCAACAGTAGTCTAGCTAGCAGACAGTACGGTTCACCAACAGTAGTCTAGCTAGCAGACAGTATGTTTAATCAACAGTAGTCTAGCTAGCAGACAGTACGTTTCACCAACAGTAGTCTAGCTAGCAGACAGTACGGTTCACCAACAGTAGTCTAGCTAGCAGGCAGTACGTTTCACCAACAGTAGTCTAGCTAGCAGACAGTACGTTTTACCAACAGTAGTCTAGCTAGCAGACAGTACGGTTCACCAACAGTAGTCTAGCTAGCAGACAGTACGGTTCACCAACAGTAGTCTAGCTAGCAGACAGTACGTTTAATCAACAGTAGTCTAGCTAGCAGACAGTACGTTTTACCAACAGAAGTCTAGCTAGCAGACAGTACGTTTCACCAACAGTAGTCTAGCTAGCAGACAGTATGTTTCACCAACAGTAGTCTAGCTAGCAGACAGTATGTTTCACCAACAGTAGTCTAGCTAGAAGACAGTACGTTTAATCAACAGTAGTCTAGCTAGCAGACAGTATGTTTCACCACCAGTAGTCTAGCTAGCAGACAGTACGTTTAATCAACAGTACTCTAGCTAGCAGACAGTATGTTTCACCAACAGTAGTCTAGCTAGCAGACAGTATGTTTCACCAACAGTAGTCTAGCTAGCAGACAGTACGTTTAATCAACAGTACTCTAGCTAGCAGACAGTATGTTTCACCAACAGTAGTCTAGCTAGCAGACAGTATGTTTCACCAACAGTAGTCTAGCTAGCAGACAGTATGTTTAATCAACAGTAGTCTAGCTAGCAGACAGTATGTTTCACCAACAGTAGTCTAGCTAGCAGACAGTACGTTTAATCAACAGTACTCTAGCTAGCAGACAGTACGTTTTACCAACAGTAGTCTAGCTAGCAGACAGTACGTTTTACCAACAGTAGTCTAGCTAGCAGACAGTATGTTTAATCAACAGTAGTCTAGCTAGCAGACAGTACGGTTCACCAACAGTAGTCTAGCTAGCAGACAGTATGTTTAATCAACAGTAGTCTAGCTAGCAGACAGTATGTTTCACCAACAGTAGTTTAGCTAGCAGACAGTATGTTTCACCAACAGTAGTCTAGCTAGCAGACAGTACGTTTAATCAACAGTAGTCTAGCTAACAGACAGTACGGTTCACCAACAGTAGTCTAGCTAGCAGACAGTATGTTTCACCAACAGTAGTCTAGCTAGCAGACAGTACGTTTTACCAACAGTAGTCTAGTTAGCAGACAGTACGTTTCACCAACAGTAGTCTAGCTAGCAGACAGTATGTTTCACCAACAGTAGTCTAGCTAGCAGAAAGTACGTTTCACCAACAGTAGTCTAGCTAGCAGACAGTACGTTTAATCAACAGTAGTCTAGCTGGCAGACAGTATGTTTAATCAACAGTAGTCTAGCTAGCAGACAGTATGTTTCACCAACAGTAGTCTAGCTAGAAGACAGTACATTTAATCAACAGTAGTCTAGCTAGCAGACAGTATGTTTCACCAACAGTAGTCTAGCTAGCAGACAGTACGTTTAATCAACAGTAGTCTAGCTAGCAGACAGTATGTTTCACCAACAGTAGTCTAGCTAGCAGACAGTACGTTTAATCAACAGTAGTCTAGCTAGCAGACAGTATGTTTCACCAACAGTAGTCTAGCTAGCAGACAGTATGTTTCACCAACAGTAGTCTAGCTAGCAGACAGTATGTTTAATCAACAGTAGTCTAGCTAGCAGACAGTATGTTTAATCAACAGTAGTCTAGCTAGCAGACAGTACGTTTTACCAACAGTAGTCTAGCTAGCAGACAGTGCGTTTTACCAACAGTAGTCTAGCTAGCAGACAGTATGTTTCACCAACAGTAGTCTAGCTAGCAGAAAGTACGTTTCACCAACAGTAGTCTAGCTAGCAGACAGTACGGTTCACCAACAGTAGTCTAGCTAGAAGACAGTACGGTTCACCAACAGTAGTCTAGCTAGCAGACAGTACGGTTCACCAACAGTAGTCTAGCTAGCAGACAGTACGGTTCACCAACAGTAGTCTAGCTAGCAGACAGTATGGTTCACCAACAGTAGTCTAGCTAGCAGACAGTATGTTTAATCAACAGTAGTCTAGCTAGCAGACAGTACGTTTCACCAACAGTAGTCTAGCTAGCAGACAGTACGGTTCACCAACAGTAGTCTAGCTAGCAGACAGTACGTTTAATCAACAGTAGTCTAGCTAGCAGACAGTATGTTTCACCAACAGTAGTCTAGCTAGCAGACAGTACGTTTAATCAACAGTAGTCTAGCTAGCAGATAGTATGTTTCACCAACAGTAGTCTAGCTAGCAGACAGTATGTTTCACCAACAGTAGTCTAGCTAGCAGACAGTATGCTTCACCAACAGAAGTCTAGCTAGCAAACAGTATGTTTTACCAACAGTAGTCTAGCTAGAAGACAGTACGTTTTACCAACAGTAGTCTAGCTAGCAGACAGTACGTTTAATCAACAGTAGTCTAGCTAGCAGACAGTACGGTTCACCAACAGTAGTCTAGCTAGCAGACAGTATGTTTCATCAACAGTAGTCTAGCTAGCAGACAGTACGTTTCACCAACAGTAGTCTAGCTAGCAGACAGTATGTTTCACCAACAGTAGTCTAGCTAGCAGACAGTATGTTTAATCAACAGTAGTCTAGCTAGCAGACAGTACGTTTTACCAACAGTAGTCTAGCTAGCAGACAGTACGTTTCACCAACAGTAGTCTAGCTAGCAGACAGTACGTTTAATCAACAGTAGTCTAGCTAGCAGACAGTACGGTTCACCAACAGTAGTCTAGCTAGCAGACAGTACGGTTCATCAACAGTAGTCCAGCTAGAAGACAGTACGGTTCACCAACAGTAGTCTAGCTAGCAGACAGTACGGTTCACCAACAGTAGTCTAGCTAGCAGACAGTACGGTTCACCAACAGTAGTCTAGCTAGCAGACAGTATGTTTAATCAACAGTAGTCTAGCTAGCAGACAGTACGTTTCACCAACAGTAGTCTAGCTAGCAGACAGTACGGTTCACCAACAGTAGCCTAGCTAGCAGGCAGTACGTTTCACCAACAGTAGTCTAGCTAGCAGACAGTACGTTTTACCAACAGTAGTCTAGCTAGCAGACAGTACGGTTCACCAACAGTAGTCTAGCTAGCAGACAGTACGGTTCACCAACAGTAGTCTAGCTAGCAGACAGTACGTTTAATCAACAGTAGTCTAGCTAGCAGACAGTACGTTTTACCAACAGAAGTCTAGCTAGCAGACAGTACGTTTCACCAACAGTAGTCTAGCTAGCAGACAGTATGTTTCACCAACAGTAGTCTAGCTAGCAGACAGTATGTTTCACCAACAGTAGTCTAGCTAGAAGACAGTACGTTTAATCAACAGTAGTCTAGCTAGCAGACAGTATGTTTCACCACCAGTAGTCTAGCTAGCAGACAGTACGTTTAATCAACAGTAGTCTAGCTAGCAGACAGTATGTTTCACCAACAGTAGTCTAGCTAGCAGACAGTACGTTTAATCAACAGTACTCTAGCTAGCAGACAGTATGTTTCACCAACAGTAGTCTAGCTAGCAGACAGTATGTTTCACCAACAGTAGTCTAGCTAGCAGACAGTATGTTTAATCAACAGTAGTCTAGCTAGCAGACAGTATGTTTCACCAACAGTAGTCTAGCTAGCAGACAGTACGTTTAATCAACAGTACTCTAGCTAGCAGACAGTACGTTTTACCAACAGTAGTCTAGCTAGCAGACAGTACGTTTTACCAACAGTAGTCTAGCTAGCAGACAGTATGTTTAATCAACAGTAGTCTAGCTAGCAGACAGTACGGTTCACCAACAGTAGTCTAGCTAGCAGACAGTATGTTTAATCAACAGTAGTCTAGCTAGCAGACAGTATGTTTCACCAACAGTAGTTTAGCTAGCAGACAGTATGTTTCACCAACAGTAGTCTAGCTAGCAGACAGTACGTTTAATCAACAGTAGTCTAGCTAACAGACAGTACGGTTCACCAACAGTAGTCTAGCTAGCAGACAGTATGTTTCACCAACAGTAGTCTAGCTAGCAGACAGTACGTTTTACCAACAGTAGTCTAGCTAGCAGACAGTACGTTTCACCAACAGTAGTCTAGCTAGCAGAAAGTACGTTTCACCAACAGTAGTCTAGCTAGCAGAAAGTACGTTTCACCAACAGTAGTCTAGCTAGCAGACAGTACGTTTAATCAACAGTAGTCTAGCTGGCAGACAGTATGTTTAATCAACAGTAGTCTAGCTAGCAGACAGTACGTTTTACCAACAGTAGTCTAGCTAGCAGACAGTACGTTTTACCAACAGTAGTCTAGCTAGCAGACAGTATGTTTCACCAACAGTAGTCTAGCTAGCAGAAAGTACGTTTCACCAACAGTAGTCTAGGTAGCAGACAGTACGGTTCACCAACAGTAGTCTAGCTAGAAGACAGTATGGTTCACCAACAGTAGTCTAGCTAGCAGACAGTACGGTTCACCAACAGTAGTCTAGCTAGCAGACAGTACGGTTCACCAACAGTAGTCTAGCTAGCAGACAGTATGTTTAATCAACAGTAGTCTAGCTAGCAGACAGTACATTTCACCAACAGTAGTCTAGCTAGCAGACAGTACGGTTCACCAACAGTAGTCTAGCTAGCAGACAGTATGTTTAATCAACAGTAGTCTAGCTAGCAGACAGTACGTTTTACCAACAGTAGTCTAGCTAGCAGACAGTATGTTTCACCAACAGTAGTCTAGCTAGCAGAAAGTACGTTTCACCAACAGTAGTCTAGCTAGCAGACAGTACGGTTCACCAACAGTAGTCTAGCTAGAAGACAGTACGGTTCACCAACAGTAGTCTAGCTAGCAGACAGTACGGTTCACCAACAGTAGTCTAGCTAGCAGACAGTACGGTTCACCAACAGTAGTCTAGCTAGCAGACAGTATGGTTCACCAACAGTAGTCTAGCTAGCAGACAGTATGTTTAATCAACAGTAGTCTAGCTAGCAGACAGTACGTTTCACCAACAGTAGTCTAGCTAGCAGACAGTACGGTTCACCAACAGTAGTCTAGCTAGCAGACAGTACGTTTAATCAACAGTAGTCTAGCTAGCAGACAGTATGTTTCACCAACAGTAGTCTAGCTAGCAGACAGTACGTTTAATCAACAGTAGTCTAGCTAGCAGATAGTATGTTTCACCAACAGTAGTCTAGCTAGCAGACAGTATGTTTCACCAACAGTAGTCTAGCTAGCAGACAGTATGCTTCACCAACAGAAGTCTAGCTAGCAAACAGTATGTTTTACCAACAGTAGTCTAGCTAGAAGACAGTACGTTTTACCAACAGTAGTCTAGCTAGCAGACAGTACGTTTAATCAACAGTAGTCTAGCTAGCAGACAGTACGGTTCACCAACAGTAGTCTAGCTAGCAGACAGTATGTTTCATCAACAGTAGTCTAGCTAGCAGACAGTACGTTTCACCAACAGTAGTCTAGCTAGCAGACAGTATGTTTCACCAACAGTAGTCTAGCTAGCAGACAGTATGTTTAATCAACAGTAGTCTAGCTAGCAGACAGTACGTTTTACCAACAGTAGTCTAGCTAGCAGACAGTACGTTTTACCAACAGTAGTCTAGTAAGCAGACAGTATGTTTAATCAACAGTAGTCTAGCTAGCAGACAGTACGGTTCACCAACAGTAGTCTAGCTAGCAGACAGTATGTTTAATCAACAGTAGTCTAGCTAGCAGACAGTATGTTTCACCAACAGTAGTCTAGCTAGCAGACAGTATGTTTCACCAACAGTAGTCTAGCTAGCAGACAGTACGTTAAACCAACAGTAGTCTAGCTAGCAGACAGTACGTTTTACCAACAGTAGTCTAGCTAGCAGACAGTATGTTTCACCAACATTAGTCTAGCTAGCAGAAAGTATGTTTCACCAACAGTAGTCTAGCTAGCAGACAGTATGTTTCACCAACAGTAGTCTAGCTAGCAGACAGTATGTTTAATCAAACGTAGTCTAGCTAGCAGACAGTATGTTTAATCAACAGTAGTCTAGCTAGCAGACAGTACGTTTTACCAACAGTAGTCTAGCTAGCAGACAGTACGGTTCACCAATAGTAGTCTAGCTAGCAGACAGTACGTTTTACCAACAGTAGTCTAGCTAGCAGACAGTATGTTTCACCAACAGTAGTCTAGCTAGCAGAAAGTACGTTTCACCAACAGTAGTCTAGCTAGCAGACAGTATGTTTCACCAACAGTAGTCTAGCTAGCAGACAGTACGGTTCACCAACAGTAGTCTAGCTAGCAGACAGTACGGTTCACCAACAGTAGTCTAGCTAGCAGACAGTACGGTTCACCAACAGTAGTCTAGCTAGCAGACAGTATGTTTAATCAACAGTAGTCTAGCTAGCAGACAGTACGTTTCACCAACAGTAGTCTAGCTAGCAGACAGTACGGTTCACCAACAGTAGCCTAGCTAGCAGGCAGTACGTTTCACCAACAGTAGTCTAGCTAGCAGACAGTACGTTTTACCAACAGTAGTCTAGCTAGCAGACAGTACGGTTCACCAACAGTAGTCTAGCTAGCAGACAGTACGGTTCACCAACAGTAGTCTAGCTAGCAGACAGTACGTTTAATCAACAGTAGTCTAGCTAGCAGACAGTACGTTTTACCAACAGAAGTCTAGCTAGCAGACAGTACGTTTCACCAACAGTAGTCTAGCTAGCAGACAGTATGTTTCACCAACAGTAGTCTAGCTAGCAGACAGTATGTTTCACCAACAGTAGTCTAGCTAGAAGACAGTACGTTTAATCAACAGTAGTCTAGCTAGCAGACAGTATGTTTCACCACCAGTAGTCTAGCTAGCAGACAGTACGTTTAATCAACAGTACTCTAGCTAGCAGACAGTATGTTTCACCAACAGTAGTCTAGCTAGCAGACAGTATGTTTCACCAACAGTAGTCTAGCTAGCAGACAGTACGTTTAATCAACAGTACTCTAGCTAGAAGACAGTATGTTTCACCAACAGTAGTCTAGCTAGCAGACAGTATGTTTCACCAACAGTAGTCTAGCTAGCAGACAGTATGTTTAATCAACAGTAGTCTAGCTAGCAGACAGTATGTTTCACCAACAGTAGTCTAGCTAGCAGACAGTACGTTTAATCAACAGTACTCTAGCTAGCAGACAGTACGTTTTACCAACAGTAGTCTAGCTAGCAGACAGTACGTTTTACCAACAGTAGTCTAGCTAGCAGACAGTATGTTTAATCAACAGTAGTCTAGCTAGCAGACAGTACGGTTCACCAACAGTAGTCTAGCTAGCAGACAGTATGTTTAATCAACAGTAGTCTAGCTAGCAGACAGTATGTTTCACCAACAGTAGTTTAGCTAGCAGACAGTATATGTTTCACCAACAGTAGTCTAGCTAGCAGACAGTACGTTTAATCAACAGTAGTCTAGCTAACAGACAGTACGGTTCACCAACAGTAGTCTAGCTAGCAGACAGTATGTTTCACCAACAGTAGTCTAGCTAGCAGACAGTACGTTTTACCAACAGTAGTCTAGCTAGCAGACAGTACGTTTCACCAACAGTAGTCTAGCTAGCAGACAGTATGTTTCACCAACAGTAGTCTAGCTAGCAGAAAGTACGTTTCACCAACAGTAGTCTAGCTAGCAGACAGTACGTTTAATCAACAGTAGTCTAGCTGGCAGACAGTATGTTTAATCAACAGTAGTCTAGCTAGCAGACAGTATGTTTCACCAACAGTAGTCTAGCTAGAAGACAGTACATTTAATCAACAGTAGTCTAGCTAGCAGACAGTATGTTTCACCAACAGTAGTCTAGCTAGCAGACAGTACGTTTAATCAACAGTAGTCTAGCTAGCAGATAGTATGTTTCACCAACAGTAGTCTAGCTAGCAGACAGTACGTTTAATCAACAGTAGTCTAGCTAGCAGACAGTATGTTTCACCAACAGTAGTCTAGCTAGCAGAAAGTACGTTTCACCAACAGTAGTCTAGCTAGCAGACAGTATGTTTCACCAACAGTAGTCTAGCTAGCAGACAGTATGTTTAATCAACAGTAGTCTAGCTAGCAGACAGTATGTTTAATCAACAGTAGTCTAGCTAGCAGACAGTACGTTTTACCAACAGTAGTCTAGCTAGCAGACAGTGCGTTTTACCAACAGTAGTCTAGCTAGCAGACAGTATGTTTCACCAACAGTAGTCTAGCTAGCAGAAAGTACGTTTCACCAACAGTAGTCTAGCTAGCAGACAGTACGGTTCACCAACAGTAGTCTAGCTAGAAGACAGTACGGTTCACCAACAGTAGTCTAGCTAGCAGACAGTACGGTTCACCAACAGTAGTCTAGCTAGCAGACAGTACGGTTCACCAACAGTAGTCTAGCTAGCAGACAGTATGGTTCACCAACAGTAGTCTAGCTAGCAGACAGTATGTTTAATCAACAGTAGTCTAGCTAGCAGACAGTACGTTTCACCAACAGTAGTCTAGCTAGCAGACAGTACGGTTCACCAACAGTAGTCTAGCTAGCAGACAGTACGTTTAATCAACAGTAGTCTAGCTAGCAGATAGTATGTTTCACCAACAGTAGTCTAGCTAGCAGACAGTATGTTTCACCAACAGTAGTCTAGCTAGCAGACAGTATGCTTCACCAACAGAAGTCTAGCTAGCAGACAGTATGTTTAATCAACAGTAGTCTAGCTAGCAGACAGTACGTTTCACCAACAGTAGTCTAGCTAGCAGACAGTACGGTTCACCAACAGTAGTCTAGCTAGCAGACAGTACGTTTAATCAACAGTAGTCTAGCTAGCAGATAGTATGTTTCACCAACAGTAGTCTAGCTAGCAGACAGTATGTTTCACCAACAGTAGTCTAGCTAGCAGACAGTATGCTTCACCAACAGAAGTCTAGCTAGCAAACAGTATGTTTTACCAACAGTAGTCTAGCTAGAAGACAGTACGTTTTACCAACAGTAGTCTAGCTAGCAGACAGTACGTTTAATCAACAGTAGTCTAGCTAGCAGACAGTACGGTTCACCAACAGTAGTCTAGCTAGCAGACAGTATGTTTCATCAACAGTAGTCTAGCTAGCAGACAGTACGTTTCACCAACAGTAGTCTAGCTAGCAGACAGTATGTTTCACCAACAGTAGTCTAGCTAGCAGACAGTATGTTTAATCAACAGTAGTCTAGCTAGCAGACAGTACGTTTTACCAACAGTAGTCTAGCTAGCAGACAGTACGTTTCACCAACAGTAGTCTAGCTAGCAGACAGTACGTTTAATCAACAGTAGTCTAGCTAGCAGACAGTACGGTTCACCAACAGTAGTCTAGCTAGCAGACAGTACGGTTCATCAACAGTAGTCCAGCTAGAAGACAGTACGGTTCACCAACAGTAGTCTAGCTAGCAGACAGTACGGTTCACCAACAGTAGTCTAGCTAGCAGACAGTACGGTTCACCAACAGTAGTCTAGCTAGCAGACAGTATGTTTAATCAACAGTAGTCTAGCTAGCAGACAGTACGTTTCACCAACAGTAGTCTAGCTAGCAGACAGTACGGTTCACCAACAGTAGCCTAGCTAGCAGGCAGTACGTTTCACCAACAGTAGTCTAGCTAGCAGACAGTACGTTTTACCAACAGTAGTCTAGCTAGCAGACAGTACGGTTCACCAACAGTAGTCTAGCTAGCAGACAGTACGGTTCACCAACAGTAGTCTAGCTAGCAGACAGTACGTTTAATCAACAGTAGTCTAGCTAGCAGACAGTACGTTTTACCAACAGAAGTCTAGCTAGCAGACAGTACGTTTCACCAACAGTAGTCTAGCTAGCAGACAGTATGTTTCACCAACAGTAGTCTAGCTAGCAGACAGTATGTTTCACCAACAGTAGTCTAGCTAGAAGACAGTACGTTTAATCAACAGTAGTCTAGCTAGCAGACAGTATGTTTCACCACCAGTAGTCTAGCTAGCAGACAGTACGTTTAATCAACAGTAGTCTAGCTAGCAGACAGTATGTTTCACCAACAGTAGTCTAGCTAGCAGACAGTACGTTTAATCAACAGTACTCTAGCTAGCAGACAGTATGTTTCACCAACAGTAGTCTAGCTAGCAGACAGTATGTTTCACCAACAGTAGTCTAGCTAGCAGACAGTATGTTTAATCAACAGTAGTCTAGCTAGCAGACAGTATGTTTCACCAACAGTAGTCTAGCTAGCAGACAGTACGTTTAATCAACAGTACTCTAGCTAGCAGACAGTACGTTTTACCAACAGTAGTCTAGCTAGCAGACAGTATGTTTCACCAACAGTAGTCTAGCTAGCAGAAAGTACGTTTCACCAACAGTAGTCTAGCTAGCAGACAGTATGTTTCACCAACAGTAGTCTAGCTAGCAGACAGTACGGTTCACCAACAGTAGTCTAGCTAGCAGACAGTACGGTTCACCAACAGTAGTCTAGCTAGCAGACAGTACGGTTCACCAACAGTAGTCTAGCTAGCAGACAGTATGTTTAATCAACAGTAGTCTAGCTAGCAGACAGTACGTTTCACCAACAGTAGTCTAGCTAGCAGACAGTACGGTTCACCAACAGTAGCCTAGCTAGCAGGCAGTACGTTTCACCAACAGTAGTCTAGCTAGCAGACAGTACGTTTTACCAACAGTAGTCTAGCTAGCAGACAGTACGGTTCACCAACAGTAGTCTAGCTAGCAGACAGTACGGTTCACCAACAGTAGTCTAGCTAGCAGACAGTACGTTTAATCAACAGTAGTCTAGCTAGCAGACAGTACGTTTTACCAACAGAAGTCTAGCTAGCAGACAGTACGTTTCACCAACAGTAGTCTAGCTAGCAGACAGTATGTTTCACCAACAGTAGTCTAGCTAGCAGACAGTATGTTTCACCAACAGTAGTCTAGCTAGAAGACAGTACGTTTAATCAACAGTAGTCTAGCTAGCAGACAGTATGTTTCACCACCAGTAGTCTAGCTAGCAGACAGTACGTTTAATCAACAGTACTCTAGCTAGCAGACAGTATGTTTCACCAACAGTAGTCTAGCTAGCAGACAGTATGTTTCACCAACAGTAGTCTAGCTAGCAGACAGTACGTTTAATCAACAGTACTCTAGCTAGAAGACAGTATGTTTCACCAACAGTAGTCTAGCTAGCAGACAGTATGTTTCACCAACAGTAGTCTAGCTAGCAGACAGTATGTTTAATCAACAGTAGTCTAGCTAGCAGACAGTATGTTTCACCAACAGTAGTCTAGCTAGCAGACAGTACGTTTAATCAACAGTACTCTAGCTAGCAGACAGTACGTTTTACCAACAGTAGTCTAGCTAGCAGACAGTACGTTTTACCAACAGTAGTCTAGCTAGCAGACAGTATGTTTAATCAACAGTAGTCTAGCTAGCAGACAGTACGGTTCACCAACAGTAGTCTAGCTAGCAGACAGTATGTTTAATCAACAGTAGTCTAGCTAGCAGACAGTATGTTTCACCAACAGTAGTTTAGCTAGCAGACAGTATATGTTTCACCAACAGTAGTCTAGCTAGCAGACAGTACGTTTAATCAACAGTAGTCTAGCTAACAGACAGTACGGTTCACCAACAGTAGTCTAGCTAGCAGACAGTATGTTTCACCAACAGTAGTCTAGCTAGCAGACAGTACGTTTTACCAACAGTAGTCTAGCTAGCAGACAGTACGTTTCACCAACAGTAGTCTAGCTAGCAGACAGTATGTTTCACCAACAGTAGTCTAGCTAGCAGAAAGTACGTTTCACCAACAGTAGTCTAGCTAGCAGACAGTACGTTTAATCAACAGTAGTCTAGCTGGCAGACAGTATGTTTAATCAACAGTAGTCTAGCTAGCAGACAGTATGTTTCACCAACAGTAGTCTAGCTAGAAGACAGTACATTTAATCAACAGTAGTCTAGCTAGCAGACAGTATGTTTCACCAACAGTAGTCTAGCTAGCAGACAGTACGTTTAATCAACAGTAGTCTAGCTAGCAGATAGTATGTTTCACCAACAGTAGTCTAGCTAGCAGACAGTACGTTTAATCAACAGTAGTCTAGCTAGCAGACAGTATGTTTCACCAACAGTAGTCTAGCTAGCAGAAAGTACGTTTCACCAACAGTAGTCTAGCTAGCAGACAGTATGTTTCACCAACAGTAGTCTAGCTAGCAGACAGTATGTTTAATCAACAGTAGTCTAGCTAGCAGACAGTATGTTTAATCAACAGTAGTCTAGCTAGCAGACAGTACGTTTTACCAACAGTAGTCTAGCTAGCAGACAGTGCGTTTTACCAACAGTAGTCTAGCTAGCAGACAGTATGTTTCACCAACAGTAGTCTAGCTAGCAGAAAGTACGTTTCACCAACAGTAGTCTAGCTAGCAGACAGTACGGTTCACCAACAGTAGTCTAGCTAGCAGACAGTACGGTTCACCAACAGTAGTCTAGCTAGCAGACAGTACGGTTCACCAACAGTAGTCTAGCTAGCAGACAGTACGGTTCACCAACAGTAGTCTAGCTAGCAGACAGTATGGTTCACCAACAGTAGTCTAGCTAGCAGACAGTATGTTTAATCAACAGTAGTCTAGCTAGCAGACAGTACGTTTCACCAACAGTAGTCTAGCTAGCAGACAGTACGGTTCACCAACAGTAGTCTAGCTAGCAGACAGTACGTTTAATCAACAGTAGTCTAGCTAGCAGATAGTATGTTTCACCAACAGTAGTCTAGCTAGCAGACAGTATGTTTCACCAACAGTAGTCTAGCTAGCAGACAGTATGCTTCACCAACAGAAGTCTAGCTAGCAGACAGTATGTTTAATCAACAGTAGTCTAGCTAGCAGACAGTACGTTTCACCAACAGTAGTCTAGCTAGCAGACAGTACGGTTCACCAACAGTAGTCTAGCTAGCAGACAGTACGTTTAATCAACAGTAGTCTAGCTAGCAGATAGTATGTTTCACCAACAGTAGTCTAGCTAGCAGACAGTATGTTTCACCAACAGTAGTCTAGCTAGCAGACAGTATGCTTCACCAACAGAAGTCTAGCTAGCAAACAGTATGTTTTACCAACAGTAGTCTAGCTAGAAGACAGTACGTTTTACCAACAGTAGTCTAGCTAGCAGACAGTACGTTTAATCAACAGTAGTCTAGCTAGCAGACAGTACGGTTCACCAACAGTAGTCTAGCTAGCAGACAGTATGTTTCATCAACAGTAGTCTAGCTAGCAGACAGTACGTTTCACCAACAGTAGTCTAGCTAGCAGACAGTATGTTTCACCAACAGTAGTCTAGCTAGCAGACAGTATGTTTAATCAACAGTAGTCTAGCTAGCAGACAGTACGTTTTACCAACAGTAGTCTAGCTAGCAGACAGTACGTTTCACCAACAGTAGTCTAGCTAGCAGACAGTACGTTTAATCAACAGTAGTCTAGCTAGCAGACAGTACGGTTCACCAACAGTAGTCTAGCTAGCAGACAGTACGGTTCATCAACAGTAGTCCAGCTAGAAGACAGTACGGTTCACCAACAGTAGTCTAGCTAGCAGACAGTACGGTTCACCAACAGTAGTCTAGCTAGCAGACAGTACGGTTCACCAACAGTAGTCTAGCTAGCAGACAGTATGTTTAATCAACAGTAGTCTAGCTAGCAGACAGTACGTTTCACCAACAGTAGTCTAGCTAGCAGACAGTACGGTTCACCAACAGTAGCCTAGCTAGCAGGCAGTACGTTTCACCAACAGTAGTCTAGCTAGCAGACAGTACGTTTTACCAACAGTAGTCTAGCTAGCAGACAGTACGGTTCACCAACAGTAGTCTAGCTAGCAGACAGTACGGTTCACCAACAGTAGTCTAGCTAGCAGACAGTACGTTTAATCAACAGTAGTCTAGCTAGCAGACAGTACGTTTCACCAACAGAAGTCTAGCTAGCAGACAGTACGTTTCACCAACAGTAGTCTAGCTAGCAGACAGTATGTTTCACCAACAGTAGTCTAGCTAGCAGACAGTATGTTTCACCAACAGTAGTCTAGCTAGAAGACAGTACGTTTAATCAACAGTAGTCTAGCTAGCAGACAGTATGTTTCACCACCAGTAGTCTAGCTAGCAGACAGTACGTTTAATCAACAGTAGTCTAGCTAGCAGACAGTATGTTTCACCAACAGTAGTCTAGCTAGCAGACAGTACGTTTAATCAACAGTACTCTAGCTAGCAGACAGTATGTTTCACCAACAGTAGTCTAGCTAGCAGACAGTATGTTTCACCAACAGTAGTCTAGCTAGCAGACAGTATGTTTAATCAACAGTAGTCTAGCTAGCAGACAGTATGTTTCACCAACAGTAGTCTAGCTAGCAGACAGTACGTTTAATCAACAGTACTCTAGCTAGCAGACAGTACGTTTTACCAACAGTAGTCTAGCTAGCAGACAGTACGTTTTACCAACAGTAGTCTAGCTAGCAGACAGTATGTTTAATCAACAGTAGTCTAGCTAGCAGACAGTACGGTTCACCAACAGTAGTCTAGCTAGCAGACAGTATGTTTAATCAACAGTAGTCTAGCTAGCAGACAGTATGTTTCACCAACAGTAGTTTAGCTAGCAGACAGTATGTTTCACCAACAGTAGTCTAGCTAGCAGACAGTACGTTTAATCAACAGTAGTCTAGCTAACAGACAGTACGGTTCACCAACAGTAGTCTAGCTAGCAGACAGTATGTTTCACCAACAGTAGTCTAGCTAGCAGACAGTACGTTTTACCAACAGTAGTCTAGCTAGCAGACAGTACGTTTCACCAACAGTAGTCTAGCTAGCAGACAGTATGTTTCACCAACAGTAGTCTAGCTAGCAGAAAGTACGTTTCACCAACAGTAGTCTAGCTAGCAGACAGTACGTTTAATCAACAGTAGTCTAGCTGGCAGACAGTATGTTTAATCAACAGTAGTCTAGCTAGCAGACAGTACGTTTTACCAACAGTAGTCTAGCTAGCAGACAGTACGTTTTACCAACAGTAGTCTAGCTAGCAGACAGTACGTTTCACCAACAGTAGTCTAGCTAGCAGAAAGTACGTTTCACCAACAGTAGTCTAGGTAGCAGACAGTACGGTTCACCAACAGTAGTCTAGCTAGAAGACAGTATGGTTCACCAACAGTAGTCTAGCTAGCAGACAGTACGGTTCACCAACAGTAGTCTAGCTAGCAGACAGTACGGTTCACCAACAGTAGTCTAGCTAGCAGACAGTATGTTTAATCAACAGTAGTCTAGCTAGCAGACAGTACGTTTCACCAACAGTAGTCTAGCTAGCAGACAGTACGGTTCACCAACAGTAGCCTAGCTAGCAGGCAGTACGTTTCAGCAACAGTAGTCTAGCCAGCAGACAGTACGTTTTACCAACAGTAGTCTAGCTAGCAGACAGTACGGTTCACCAACAGTAGTCTAGCTAGCAGACAGTACGTTTAATCAACAGTAGTCTAGCTAGCAGACAGTACGGTTCACCAACAGTAGTCTAGCTAGCAGACAGTATGTTTCACCAACCGCAGTCTAGCTAGCAGACAGTACGTTTCACCAACAGTAGTCTAGCTAGCAGACAGTACATTTTACCAACAGTAGTCTAGCTAGCAGACAGTATGTTTCACCAACAGTAGTCTAGCTAGCAGACAGTATGTTTCACCAACAGCAGTCTAGCTAGCAGACAGTACGTTTCACCAACAGTAGTATAGCTAGCAGACAGTACATTTTACCAACAGTAGTCTAGCTAGCAGACAGTATGTTTCACCAACAGTAGTCTAGCTAGCAGACAGTATGTTTAATCAACAGTAGTCTAGCTAGCAGACAGTACGGTTCACCAACAGTAGTCTAGCTAGCAGACAGTATGTTTCATCAACAGTAGTCTAGCTAGCAGACAGTACGTTTCACCAACAGTAGTCTAGCTAGCAGACAGTATGTTTCACCAACAGTAGTCTAGCTAGCAGACAGTACGTTTAATCAACAGTAGTCTAGCTAGCAGACAGTATGTTTCACAAACAGTAGTCTAGCTAGCAGACAGTATGTTTCACCAACAGTAGTCTAGCTAGCAGACAGTATGCTTCACCAACAGAAGTCTAGCTAGCAAACAGTATGTTTTACCAACAGTAGTCTAGCTAGAAGACAGTACGTTTTACCAACAGTAGTCTAGCTAGCAGACAGTATGTTTAATCAACAGTAGTCTAGCTAGCAGACAGTACGGTTCACCAACAGTAGTCTAGCTAGCAGACAGTATGTTTCATCAACAGTAGTCTAGCTAGCAGACAGTACGTTTCACCAACAGTAGTCTAGCTAGCAGACAGTACGTTTCACCAACAGTAGTCTAGCTAGCAGATAGTATGTTTAATCAACAGTAGTCTAGCTAGCAGACAGTATGTTTAATCAACAGTAGTCTAGCTAGCAGACAGTATGTTTAATCAATAGCAGTCTAGCTAGCAGACAGTACGTTTCACCAACAGTAGTCTAGCTAGCAGACAGGATGTTTCATCAACAGTAGTCTAGCTAGCAGACAGTACGGTTCACCAACAGTAGTCTAGCTAGCAGACAGTACGTTTAATCAACAGTAGTCTAGCTAGCAGACAGTACGGTTCACCAACAGTAGTCTAGCTAGCAGACAGTATGTTTCACCAACAGCAGTCTAGCTAGCAGACAGTACGTTTCACCAACAGTAGTCTAGCTAGCAGACAGTACATTTTACCAACAGTAGTCTAGCTAGCAGACAGTACGTTTTACCAACAGTAGTCTAGCTAGCAGACAGTACGTTTAATCAACAGTAGTCTAGCTAGCAGACAGTATGTTTAATCAACAGTAGTCTAGCTAGCAGACAGTACGTTTCACCAATAGTAGTCTAGCTAGCAGACAGTATGTTTCACCAACAGTAGTCTAGCTAGCAGACAGTACGTTTCACCAACAGTAGTCTAGCTAGCAGACAGTACGTTTCACCAACAGTAGTCTAGCTAGCAGACAGTACATTTCACCAACAGTAGTCTAGCTAGCAGACAGTACGTTTTACCAACAGTAGTCTAGCTAGCAGACAGTACGTTTCACCAACAATGGTCTAGCTAGCAGACAGTACGTTTCACCAACAGAATTCTAGCTAGCAGACAGTATGTTTCACCAATAGTAGTCTAGCTAGCAGACAGTATGTTTAATCAACAGTAGTCTAGCTAGCAGACAGTACGTTTCACCAACAGTAGTCTAGCTAGCAGACAGTACGTTTCACCAACAGTAGTCTAGCTAGCAGACAGTACGTTTCACCAACAGTAGTCTAACTAGCAGATAGTATGTTTAATCAACAGTAGTCTAGCTAGCAGACAGTATGTTTAATCAACAGTAGTCTAGCTAGCAGACAGTATGTTTAATCAATAGCAGTCTAGCTAGCAGACAGTACGTTTCACCAACAGTAGTCTAGCTAGCAGACAGGATGTTTCATCAACAGTAGTCTAGCTAGCAGACAGTACGGTTCACCAACAGTAGTCTAGCTAGCAGACAGTACGGTTCACCAACAGTAGTCTAGCTAGCAGACAGTATGTTTCACCAACAGCAGTCTAGCTAGCAGACAGTACGTTTCACCAACAGTAGTCTAGCTAGCAGACAGTACATTTTACCAACAGTAGTCTAGCTAGCAGACAGTACGTTTTACCAACAGTAGTCTAGCTAGCAGACAGTACGTTTAATCAACAGTAGTCTAGCTAGCAGACAGTATGTTTAATCAACAGTAGTCTAGCTAGCAGACAGTACGTTTCACCAACAGTAGTCTAGCTAGCAGACAGTACGTTTTACCAACAGTAGTCTAGCTAGCAGACAGTACGTTTCACCAACAGTGGTCTAGCTAGCAGACAGTACGTTTCACCAACAGTAGTCTAGCTAGCAGACAGTATGTTTCACCAATAGTAGTCTAGCTAGCAGACAGTATGTTTAATCAACAGTAGTCTAGCTAGCAGACAGTACGTTTCACCAACAGTAGTCTAGCTAGCAGACAGTACGTTTCACCAACAGTAGTCTAGCTAGCAGACAGTACGTTTAATCAACAGTAGTCTAGCTAGCAGACAGTACGTTTCACCAACAGTAGTCTAGCTAGCAGACAGTACGTTTAATCAACAGTAGTCTAGCTAGCAGACAGTATGTTTCACCAACAGTAGTCTAGCTAGCAGACAGTACGTTTAATCAACAGTAGTCTAGCTAGCAGACAGTATGCTTCACCAACAGAAGTCTAGCTAGCAAACAGTATGTTTTACCAACAGTAGTCTAGCTAGAAGACAGTACGTTTTACCAACAGTAGTCTAGCTAGCAGACAGTATGTTTAATCAACAGTAGTCTAGCTAGCAGACAGTACGGTTCACCAACAGTAGTCTAGCTAGCAGACAGTATGTTTCATCAACAGTAGTCTAGCTAGCAGACAGTACGTTTCACCAACAGTAGTCTAGCTAGCAGACAGTATGTTTCACCAACAGTAGTCTAGCTAGCAGAGAGTATGTTTAATCAACAGTAGTCTAGCTAGCAGACAGTACGTTTCACCAACAGTAGTCTAGCTAGCAGACAGTATGTTTCACCAACAGTAGTCTAGCTAGCAGACAGTACGGTTCACCAACAGTAGTCTAGCTAGCAGACAGGATGTTTCATCAACAGTAGTCTAGCTAGCAGACAGTACGGTTCACCAACAGTAGTCTAGCTAGCAGACAGTACGTTTAATCAACAGTAGTCTAGCTAGCAGACAGTACGTTTAATCAACAGTAGTCTAGCTAGCAGACAGTACGGTTCACCAACAGTAGTCTAGCTAGCAGACAGTATGTTTCACCAACAGCAGTCTAGCTAGCAGACAGTACGTTTCACCAACAGTAGTCTAGCTAGCAGACAGTACATTTTACCAACAGTAGTCTAGCTAGCAGACAGTACGGTTCACCAACAGTAGTCTAGCTAGCAGACAGGATGTTTCATCAACAGTAGTCTAGCTAGCAGACAGTACGGTTCACCAACAGTAGTCTAGCTAGCAGGCAGTACGTTTAATCAACAGTAGTCTAGCTAGCAGACAGTACGGTTCACCAACAGTAGTCTAGCTAGCAGACAGTATGTTTCACCAACAGTAGTCTAGCTTGCAGACAGTACGTTTCACCAACAGTAGTCTAGCTAGCAGACAGTATGTTTAATCAACAGTAGTCTAGCTAGCAGACAGTATGTTTCACCAACAGTAGTCTAGCTAGCAGACAGTATGTTTCACCAACAGTAGTCTAGCTAGCAGACAGTACGTTTAATCAACAGTAGTCTAGCTAGCAGACAGTATGGTTCACCAACAGTAGTCTAGCTAGCAGACAGTATGTTTCATCAACAGTAGTCTAGCTAGCAGACAGTACGTTTAATCAACAGTAGTCTAGCTAGCAGACAGTACGGTTCACCAACAGTAGTCTAGCTAGCAGACAGTACGGTTCACCAACAGTAGTCTAGCTAGCAGACAGTACGTTTCACCAACAGTAGTCTAGCTAGCAGACAGTACGGTTCACCAACAGTAGTCTAGCTAGCAGACAGTACGTTTCACCAACAGTAGTCTAGCTAGCAGACAGTACGGTTCACCAACAGTAGTCTAGCTAGCAGACAGTACGGTTCACCAACAGTAGTCTAGCTAGCAGACAGTATGTTTCACCAACAGCAGCAGCACTAACAGACAGGATGTTTCACTAACAGTAGTATATGTAGCTGACAGTACGTTTCACCAATAGTAGCTAGCTGACAGTACGTTTCACCAACAGCATTCAAGGGCTGAGGGTTTAGGGCCGATGGCTGTCTACTTTGAGTTTGAAACGCAGCCAGAGTCGACAGCCCTCTGCCCTAAATCCTCAGCATTTGAATGACGTTTTATATCGTCACATCTGAGTGTACGTTAAATGTCCCTTGCCCAAGCGAGGAAGAGTGATGACCGGAGAGGCAAAGTCCTTGGTGGAAATCTTGAAGTTGAGCTTAAAAGAACCAACCAAAAGCTGTTAATATACCTAGTAAGCTAACGTAGCTAGCGTGCACTCCTGTCAGGTAGCTAGCTACAGTTACCCATAGCTGGCTAGCTAGTTTTATAGTTTGGTAATTTATTCCAATAAAATTCACCAATGGCTGACAGTTCATTTCACAGTCTGCTGCAAAAGAGAACAGCATGCCAACAGTATGAGCCTTCCATCCTTCAACAGTTCTTAAGACAGCGATCTGTTTGTGTTTCACCCCATTTTCCTGTATAAGCGCCTGATTAAACCAGACTGAATACAAGGTTCAGTCTGGTTTAACCAGGATATGTGATAGATGGTGCAGGCAGGAGGAGAGCAGTATAAACAAAGCAGAAATCTGCAAAGTCTAGCTCTGACACATTATAGCGCCACACACACAGGAGACACAGACACACACAGCTGTGTTTCGTTTAGAAATGTCAGGTAATTTGTCTTTCAGGGATGAAAAGGCTGCCTCTGGGGAAACTCTTGTTTCCTTTACAGAAATCAATGAAAGGAGTTTTTATTTGATGGAAAGTGGAGTAGTGGGGAACCAATGCTGGTAAATGGCTTAACAATATGGTAAGTCAAAAATCCTCTGTGGCTAAGCTGGAGAACATAGAAAATAAATAGATGTTTAGGTCATGAAGATACTTTAGCCGTTTCAAACACCACCATAACACTAAATCAAACGAAACGGGATTGAAACTATATAATATTACACAAATTCTGTGCGGTAGATATTCTACATGCATCTGCATAATGTGGTGTTGTGTGCTGGCTATCTCTGCTGACCCGGCTGGGGCTGTAGGTGGAGAGGAAGACTTAGGATTTATGCCCACTCATCATCCAAAGTGACACGCTGACAGTCTGGATTGTTCTCCAGCCGTGATAAATGTCCTATAAACAGGCACGCTAAGGCTCTTCAATGTGCTAACTCTAGACCAATACATCCATATATCCCATCCTCACAGAGGACACCTCTCAATGGGCTAACATTCTATCCACTGGAAGTTCCCAACTTCGCAGGGCACAGGGGCTGGAACGACCCAGGAATGGCCACGGTAGTCTGGTCTCTGATCACAACATTAGCCCAGCAGAGCGATAACTAGGATCACGTTCTGATCCTCTTCAGCCCAAAGCCAAACAAATCATCCTCTCCATGTTTGTGTTGTTCCCCTAATGCTGAGGTTCAAACACAACAGAAGCCAGTTTCAGAATGACAAAGCTCTGGTAAATACTAAATTGCTGTGTATATGCTGGGATACTCCTAATAAGCACATGTTGGGGATGAGGAGGATTATTCACATGAACAACAGTGGAGCGGCTAGCTACTGTTACAATGGGACAGTTGTCAGGTTTATATTGACTGTACACAGAGAAGAAAAGAAGGAGGATGGTGTAACTACTGTGGCAAAGATATACCTGTGGAACGTGATGGACATGGAATCTCTGCTTGATGATAAGGAGGGTTGATAGACAGAGTCTGGGTGACAGGGCTAAAAAACAGGCAGATAAATGGGGCTGCTCCTGACAGCGTCGCGCCTGATTTTCACCTCCTTCTCTTTGGCCACTCGCAACTCTTCAGGCCCTGTTTAGTATGGGGGACCTGTTCATCACAGCAGCCCTTTTACTTCCCCTCAGCCCCTTCAATCACCCACTCACTGTCAGGGCTAGACTGCAGAGAACCATGAGACCAACAGTATTCAAAGTAAGTCCATTTCTCCTGTGTTGCCATCAGTAGAGTGATAGGACCATTGGGAGCTGAGGGACTGGAAGCCATGTAAAAGCCTGGATCAGGATGGCATCAGGCCACACAGCTACCATGATCCTCCCAGGGGAGCCATCCTCTTCCTCCCTGCATACACTACCTCCATCCCAGCCTTACCTCTGGGTGCTGACTCAGGGACATAAGGCTGACTAGACTATGTGTATGTGTCTAGACTATGTGTATGTGTCTGCTTCTCTCTACCCATCCCCAGCAGAGGAGAAGACTGTCCAATCTCATGGTCAGGGAGTGTGTACTGTGCCCAGTCCCATCCAGCACCCCCATGGTGCTCTTCCTCCTGGCTTCTGGGCTCCTGACCAGAGTCTTAAAGGCACATTACCCCCCTAAGATGTCCCCAGTGTGTACTGATCACCCAGGCGCCTGTAACCACTCCAAAAACCATCTGTCTGAGCAGACACACGCACACACACAGAGCCAGTTCAAAAAGAGCTGTCTTATTAAATTATCTCCTGCCTTTTACAGCTGCCCCACCTTACTCGCTCCCTTCATCTCTCTCTCTCTCTCTCTCTTTCTCTCTCCCTGTTGACCTCTTTATCAACCCAAACATTTGTCTTGCCATTCATGGATGAATTTGAATTCCGTTAAGACAGGTTCCCGGTAGCAGCCTGGAAGGGCAAAGTCCTCTCCCTCTCCTTGTCTTTCTCTCTCGCCATATCTAGGTCTCTCCTCTCTCCCACTGCTTAGCTACTGCAGAGCCATGTCTCAATACATGGGAGATACTGTATACAGGGCTCTGGTCAAAGGTAATGCACTAAAAAGGGAATAGGGTGCCATGTGGGACGTAGGGTCAGTCAGAGCCCCAGAGAGCCCCAGAGAGCCAGAGTTGTCTGTGCAGGGTTAACTCAGCATGCAGATGTCTGTTTATTTAACTCCAGTCTATTAAGCTGACGTGGAGACACCCAAGAGAAGGTGTGCCACTTTGGCTTTAATTCAATTGTCAGCAGAGGAGCAGTAATCAATGAGGCTATTTCCATAACGCTACTCCAGGCCGGCTGCAGAACACGTAAACCCTGCTACTGCTGCTGCTGCCACCTGGTTCCCTGGGCCTTGTTCAGAAAGATTTAAATTCTATGAACATAGCACTATAACGGGCTGCAGAACACATAAACCCCGCTACTGCTGCTGCCCTCTAAGTACCTGGGTCTTGTTCAGAAAGATTTCAATTCTATGAACATAGCACTATAACGGGCTGCAGAACACATAAACCCCGCTACTGCTGCTGCCCTCTAAGTACCTGGGTCTTGTTCAGAAAGATTTAAATTCTATGAACATAGCACTATAACAGGCTGCAGAACACGCAAACCCTGCTACTGCTTCTGCCCCCCGCCCTGTATGGGCCCTGTTCAGTAGGGAGGAATCGTTTTGAAACAGACTGAAACAGGGAGGTACGGAGACAGATAGTAGAGCATACAGAAGGTGGCAGAGACCAGGGCTCAAACCCCCGTAACCAGGGGGCCATATGTGGTCAAGAATCGAGAAAGCCAGGCTTTTTAAAGATGCATCTATTTCTCTCTACGCTCCCCATGGAAGGTGACTGGTACTACAGAGAACACACAGCCCACTGACTGAACCCTAGAGCAACATGGTCTTCGACAGTTAGCCGTAAACAGAGTGACAAACAGCCAAACATATTTGGAGATGTACATCCCATGGCAATGTGGCAGATTAAAACAATAGTTTATGGTTAAATGCAGTTAATAGTTCCTTCTCACCCCTTCAATTCACCAGGATATTATATTGCTCTCATTTAATGATATCTGTCTGTCTCTTTCTAACCATTCATCTCTATCCCTCCATCTCTCTTTCTGTGACTCATGTTTTGGAGGAGAAGACCCCTCCAGGTTTTCTGGAGTGTCAGGATCGTTTGTCACAGATAATCAGGCCGACCAGCCAGTAACCTTTTGAAAAACAATAGGGGAAGATACACCAAGCACACCAAGGTACACCGGATGACATTTACACAGGGTGGGTGTGTGTGTGGAACACTATCAAATAAAGTACCTAGCTTTTCTGCTGCCGCAGACAGGTGTGTGTCCAATGTTGACATCATCGCTGAAGTTGTAGGCATATTTATTATCCAGAGCAGCTGCCAAACAGACAGAAATCGATTGAGACACGTGTCCACACGATTCTTGATGAAAAATGGGCTCGAGTCAACAAAACGCTGTGAGAGGAGTCAGCCATTACACCTGCTCAGTCAGCCAATAGTATTGATGCTTTCTGCCCATGGAGAGGGCCAATAGCAGGCTATGCTCAAATTGTATTGTATATTAATACAATTGCTCAGAGAAATAGATTTTGTTAAAAGCGGCAATCAGCAGCTGAAACAACAAAGTGTACTCCCTGCCAGCTGAGGGATGATCCTGGAGAAATGTAACCACTCTCAAATTCATAGACAGAGCTATGGATGCAAGGACTAACCATCCATGATACCACTTTTATAGTTTTAACCGTGTTTTGAGGCTGTTTACTAAATTGACTTCATTTAAATTGTTTACAAACATTGGAGAAAAACAAGCTGATATTTTTGGTTCTGATGGGATACAACAGTTGAACCAAGCTCATTAAGCATTTCTAAGTTATTTTCTTCAAGAATCAAATGGGTATATATCTAATTCATACGTCTAAAAATGAATGTAGCAACTGCAGATTGCCCCTTTAACAAGTACTAAAAAATACATTTGATAAAAGACAGGGGTCAAAATTATCGGCTCCCCTGTCCGTAATACTTTAGCGCCCTCACCTTCCGAGGATAACGACACAGCCTTTTTCTGTTTTATGAGATTGGAGAACGCAAAAGGTTTTTGGATAAAACGATCTGGAAAGATTCTGTATTGAGGAATTGTCTAAGACCCCTCACAATGTATTCTCCAACCTCATAAAACATTTAGAACAAGGCTCAGTGTTGTCCTCACAAGCGGAGGGTGCTGGAGTATTACAAACAGGGGAGCCAATAACCCTATCTTTTTAGATTTTTCTTTTATTACTTATTACACACAATCTGTTTCTCTGAGCAATTGTATTAGTATAAAATAATCTAATTTTTTCATAACTTTTTTGCATACAATATAGCTCAGTATTTGTATTATTTATTTTATAGTATTTTTTGCTGTCAACCTTTATCATGGATGCAAATAATTATGTTAATTCATTATTATTATTATATACACTGTGTATACCAAACATTAGGAACACCTTACTAATTTTGAGTTGTCCCCCCCACCCCACAGATTTGTTAAGTTGGGGGACCTTGGTTGGGGGACCATTCTTGATACAAACGGGAAACTGTTGAACGTGAAAAACCCAGCAGCGTTGCAGCTCTTGACACAAACCGGTGTGCCTGGCACCTACTACCATACCCCGTTCAAAGGCGCTGAAATGTTTTGTCTTGTGGATTTAACAAGTGACATAAATAAGGGATCATAGCTTTCACCTGGATTCACCTGGTCAGTCTATGTCATGGAAAGAGTAGGTCCGAAAGTTTTGTATACTCACTGTATATAAAGAACTACATGGCACATAAACTAAACGAGTAATTGGTTTGTAGAGAAAATGTTGAAGCACAAAACAGTGAAAAAACATTAATGCTTACAAAATAAGAGAAACACTATTGAAAAAAAAAAGGGTCACTCATAGAATTGACCAAATGATTATGTTTGTTGATGCTCGCTAGACCAGAATGAATCACGATGAACATGTTAATATAGGAAGTATTGCAGTGCAGCCTGTTTACATGGCTACTTAGTTCCCCTCCATACCCCACACTGAAACAGCACTAATAAAGGGAGGTACCAGCCATTTAAATACACCTTACATTACTACTCTGTAATTGGCTGGTGAATAGAATATCCTCTTCCCCGCCAAGGCATTAGAGAAAGTGACTGATATAGATGATCATATCAGTGTGTGTGTGTGTGTACTCTGTTCTGTAGTAGCTAGGTTGTTGTTGCTCTGCAGCTGCCTAAAGGGGGTAATCATTTCCTAATGGTCCTTAGCTCTATGGCTGACTCCCTCACTCCCCATTCAATAATAAGGCCCTAAGCAAACAGGAAGGCATAAAGACCCTTTCTGTTTCTGCCACTTTCCCCGTTTTTCCATTGTTGGAAAAGTCCACAATTAAATATTCATGGTACAATATGGTACCATACAATATGGTAATGTAAAGAAGTCACTGTAGATCCTCTAAAGCTCTGTCAGGTTGGATGGGGAGCGTCGCTGCACAGCTATTTTCAGGTCTCTCCAGAGATGTTCCATTGGGTTCAAGTTCAGGCTCTGGCTGGACCACTCAAGGACATTCAGAGACATGTCCCGAAGCCACTCCTGCGCTGTCTTGGCTGTGTGATTAGGGTTGTTGTCCTGTTGGATGGTGAACCTTCGCCCCAATCTGAGGTCCTGAGCGCTCAGGAGCAGGTTTTCATCAAGGATCTCTCTGTACTTTGCTCCGTTCATCTTTCCCTCGATCCTGACTAGACTCCCAGTCCCTGCTGCTGAAAAACATCCCCACAGCATGATGCTGCCACTACCATGCTGCATCGTAGGGGGGTTTCTTCCAGACGTGACGCTTGGCATTCAGGCCAAAGAGTTCAATCTTGGTTTCATCAGACCAGAGAATCTTGTTCCTTATGGTCAGAGTCCTTTAGGTGCCTTTTGGCAAACTTACTGAGAAGTGGGTTCCGTCTGGCCATTCTACCATAAAGGCCTGATTGGTGGAGTGCTGCAGAGATGGCTGTCCTTCTGGAAGGTTCTCCCATTTCCACAGAGGAAATCTAGAGCTCTGTCAGAGTGACCGTCGGGTTCTTGGTCACCTCCCTGACCAAGGCCCTTCTCCCCCGATTACTCAGTTTGACTGGGCGGCCAGCTTTAGGATGAGTCTTGGTGGTTCCAAACTTCTTCCATTTGATAATGATGGTGGCCACCGTGTTCTTCGGGACTTTCAATGCTGTAGAATTTTTTTGGTACCCTTCCCCAGATCTGCGCCTCGACACAATCCTGTCTCGGATTTTTACGGACAATTACTTCGACCTCATGTCTTGGTTTTTGCTCTGACATGAACTGTCAACTGTGGGACCTTATATTGACAGGTGTGTGCCTTTCCAAATCATGTCCAATCAATTGAATATACTACAAGTGGAATCCAATCAAGTTGTAGAAACATCTCAAGAATAACCAATGGATTCAATTTCGAGTCTCATAGCAAAGGGTCTGAATACTTATGTAAATAAGGTACCTCTGTTTTTTTTTATTTTATAAATTAAAAAACGGTTTTCGCTTTGTCATTATGGGGTAGATTAAGGAGGCCATTTTTTGATTTGATACATTTTAGAATAAGGCTGTAACGTAACAAAATGTGGAAAAAATGCAAGGGGTCTGAATACTTTCCGAATGCACTGTAGCCAGTAAGCTATTGGAAGTCTGACTCCCTGGCAATGTCCTAGATAGTGGATAGAAAGGGCTACACTTTAAACCCAGTTCAGAGATACTGTCATCGTGTTCTGCCAGCAGCATACCACACTGCATCCCACTGCTGGCTTGCCACTGAAGCTAAGCAAGGTTGTTCCCTGGATGGGAGACCAGATGCTGCTGGAAGTGGTGTTGGAGGGCCAGTTGGAGGCACTCTTTCCTCTGGTCTAAAAAAAGAGATCCCAATGCCCCAGTGCAGTGATTGGGGATATTGCCCTGTGTAGGGTGCGGTCTTTCGGATGGGACGTTAAACGGGTGGCCTGAATCTCTCTGTGGTCACTAAAGATCCCATGGCATTTATCTTAAGAGTAGGGGTGTTAACCCTGGTGTCCTGGCTAAATTCACAATCTGGCCCTCATACAATCATGGCCACCTAATCACCCCCAGCTTCCAATTAGCTCATTCCCCCCTTCTCCCCTGTAACTATTCCCCAGGTCATTGCTGTAATTTACCTGGTAAAATAAGGGTTAAATATAAAAAAATCTAATGATACAAGAATGAACAAATTGTGTGGATGAGTTATTGATTTTGTTGACACATAGCTGCTCATCAATGATATCTTGGGGCAAAGTGACTTCTGTCATTATCTATCATTAGGAACACTGTCGAGACATCAGGACAAATAGTCTCTCACTAACCCAATTAGACCACACCTAAACTAAGCGACAATGGAAAGCAAACAAGATATTCCTGATTCAATGGAATTAGAGTAAATAACCGTCAATTTCTTATCTCTTCTAACATGGCCACAACCTGGTACACCACACTCAAAACACATTAAAGAGAAACCATTATGTACCAAATGCTTCACGGCTAAACGGATTGCAGTATGAAAATACAGTATACCTAACCCTAGGCTAACAGTTAGCCAATCATGTGTCTACTGTAAGAGGCTAACTTAAGATGTAACCATATTAAATGAATCCACCCACTCTGTGTTCGGATTCTTTGATCCTGAGGGAGAATGCTTAGGAGAAGGTCCCTCATTGAGCCCATGATAGCTACTCTGATAACACCATTCTAACAGGCTGGGACAAATGAACTGCATTCTTATCGTAGAGGAGGACCGTGTGCACACGGATGCTTGCTTGCACACACACACACACACACACCCTCCTGAAGACTGCGATGTGATGATGTGCTCTTCAAAATGACCTAAAATGTTCCTCTGAAAGTAATAGACTACAAATAAAAGAAGTAGAACCTCTAAGTGTCAGAAGATCTGGATCCTTTGATGACTCAGACAGAAGTTAGTTTGGAGAATTGTTCATGAGAACAGAAATGCTGAAGATAAAATGTCCTCATCTACTGCTAGATATCAGTTGTGTCACCGTAACATATGTCTCTCTTTCTGCTAAACCAGGAGACACTAAACCGACTAATGAACACACTCACTAACCTCGAAGAAAAGGCAGCACTGTTCGTTGAACATAAATACACCCCCGCACACACTTAATAAATAAATGAAAGCTGATTATTTGAGAGGCGGTTCACAGATGGTGAGCCCCAGAAAGGGAGGGAAGCTCCTCCAAGTCTCTCTGTGGTGTCCCAGGGTGCTTCACACGTCCCCCAGCCACTCCAGTACTGCCTTCTGACAGCTCCCTAAAATAGCCCCGCTGTCTATTATACATGCAAATAGAAAACATGACTTGAGACCGATGAGGTGGGATTGTGTAGGCTGGTGTGTTAATTGCCAGGTCTAGTGGTTTGGGTTTGTCGGGTTCGGCACCTCCATAGGAACGATGGTGATTGACACTTTTGATCCAAACAGTCCAAACAGTTCATGCCTCATCACGATCCATGATCATAATGTCTTTGGACGGATCATTTGAGTAGGGACAAAAATACCCATACGTTTCAGTGGTTTTACGTCAAAGGTAATGCCAAGCATCTCATACATCGCACAGTGTGTGTGTGTGCGTGTGTTTGTATGTGTACTCACCCCACTGTAGAGGTGCCAGCTGCAGGTGCTCGAGGACCAACTGGTTGAGAACTCCCTCCACACTGGCCTCTCCCTGGCGACGGACAGACGGGTGAGATATGGTTAAGGACCACACACTGGTCTGGAGGGGGCTGGGGACTCAGTATCTCTGATGACATTTGCAATTAATTGAGAGAAAGGATTCACAAGTATTAATGTTAAAACTAAGGTAAACAGTACAGTGGAATTTTCCCTCCCTTTAACTGAATATGAGACAAGGGCAAGTTTCTTTAGTGACAAAACTAGACTGCAGCCACACTCCAGCCAAACTCAGAGCAAGCGGTACCGATGCACCAAGTCTGGAACCAACAGGAGCCTGAACAGCTTCTACCCCCAAAGCCATAGACTGCTAAATAGGTAGTTACCGTAATTTCCGGACTATTGAGCGCACCTGAATATAAGCCGCACCCACTGAATTAAAAAAAATATATTATTTTGAACATAAATAAGCCGCACATGTCTATAAGCCGCAGGTGCCTACCGGTACATTGAAACAAATTAACTTTACACAGGCTTTAACGAAACACGGCTTGTAACAAAAATAAATAGGCTTTAACGAAACACGGCTTGTAACAAAAATAAATAGGCTTTAACAAAACACGGCTTGTAACAAAAATAAATAGGCTTTAACGAAACACGGCTTGTAAAAAAAAAAAATTAGCAGTAAGCTTTAGTTGTCTTTTTGCACTGAGTCAATTCCTCACGCTGCTGTTTCCAACGTCTTATCATCGACTCATTAAGACCAAGCTCCCGTGCAGCAGCTCTATTTCCTTTTCCAAAAGCCAGATCAATCACCTTCAACTTGAAAGCTGCATCATATGCATTTCTCCGTGTCTTTGCCATGATGAGGGTGACAAAATGACTACAGTAATCAGAATGATGGGAAGTTTGAGAGCGCTCGATTTAATCTAAACAGTAAACAAAAAAGTTGTTTGACCTTAACCCGTTCGGCAATTTCATTGGTCTAATGAAAGCTTCATTCCGCCAAAAAACTGAGCATGTCACAGAATGTTTTTTTTGGGAGAAAAAAAAATTGAAATCGCGAAAAATCCATATATTAGTCGCGTCATTGTTTAAGCCGTGAGGTTCAAAGCCTGGGAAAAAAGTTGCGGCTTATAGTCCGGAAATTACGGTAAATAGTTAACCAATAGTTACTTGGAATATCTGCACGGACCCTTTTTGCACTAACCGTTTGATTCATCACATACGCTGCTGTTACTGTTTATAATCTATCCTGTTGCCTAGTCACTTTATCCCTACCTATATGTACAGCTGAAGTCGGAAGTTTACATACACCTTAGCCGAATACATTTAAACTCAGTTTTTCACAATTCCTGACATTTAATTCTAATAAATATTCCCTGTCTTAGGTCAGTTAGGATCACCACTTCATTTTGAGAATGTGAAATGTCAGAATAACAGTAGAGAGAATGATTGATTTCATCTTTTATTTCTTTCATCACATTCCCAGTCGGTCAGAAGTTTACATACACTCAATTAGTATTTGGTAGCATTGCCTTTGTTTAACTTGGGTCAAATGTTTCGGGTAGCCTTCCACAAGCTTCCCACAATAAGTTGGGTGAATTTTGGCTCATTCCTCCTGACAGAGCTGGTGTAACTGAGTCAGGTTTGTTGGCCTCCTTGCTTGCACATGCTTTTTAAGTTCTGCCCACAATTTTTCTATGGGATTGAGGTCAGGGCTTTGTGATGGCCACTCCAATATTTTGCCTTTGTCGTCCTTAAGCCATTTTGCAGCAACTTTGGAAGTATGCTTGGGGTCATTGTCCATTTGGAAGACCTATTTGCGACCAAGCTTTAACTTCCTGACTGATGTCTTGAGATGTTGCTTCAATACATCCACATAATTTTCCTTCCTCATGAGTCCATCTATTTTGTGAAGTGCACCAGTCCCTCCTGCAGCAAAGCACCCTCACAACATGATGCTGCCACCCCCGTGCATCACCGTTGGGATGGTGTTCTTCGGCTTGCAAGCCTCCCCCTTCTTCCTCCAAACATAACGATGGTCATTATGGCCAAACAGTTCTATTTTTGTTTCATCAGACCAGAGGACATTTCTCCAAAAAGTATGATCTTTGTCCCTATGTGCAGTTGCAAACCGTAGTCTGTCTTTTTTTATGGCAGTTTTGGAGCAGTGGCTTCTTCCTCGCTGAGCGGCCTTTCAGGTTATATCAATATAGGACTTGTTTTACTGTGGATATAGATACTTTTGTACCTGTTTCCTCCAGCATCTTCACAAGGTCCTTTGCTGTTGTTCTGGGACTGATTTGCTCTTTTCGCACCAAAGTACGTTCATCTCTAGGAGACAGAACGTGTTTCCTCCCTGAGCGGTATGACGGCTGCGTGGTCCCATGGTGTTTATACTTACGTACTATTGTTTGTACAGATGAACGTGGTACCTTCAAGCGTTTGGAAATTACTCCCAAGGATGAATCAGACTTGTGGAGGTCTCCAATTTTTTTTATGAGGTCTTGGCTGATTTCTTTTGATTTTCCCATGATGTCAGGCAAAGAGGCACTGAGTTTGAAGGTAGGCCTTGACATACATCCACATGTACACCTCCAATTGACTCAAATTATGTCAATTAGCCTATCGGAAGCTTTTAAAGCCATGACATCATTTTTGGAATTTTCCAAGCTGTTGAAAGGCACAGTCAACTAAGTGTATGTAAACTTCTGACCCACTGGAATTGTGATACAGTGAACTACAAGTGAAATAATCTGGTCTATAAACAAATGTTGGAAAAATTACTTGTGTCATGCACAAAGTAGATGTTCTAACCGACTTGCCAAAACTATAGTTTGTTAACAAGACACTTGTGGAGTGGTTGAAAAACAAGTTCTAATGACTCCAACCTGTGTATGTAAACTTCTGACTTCAACTGTAGATACCTCAATTACCTCGTACCCTTGCACATCGGTACTGGTACAACTTGAAACTATAGCCAAGTTATCGTTACTCATTTAAAAAATATATATATTTCAGCTTTATTTAACCAGGTAGGCTAGTTGAGAACAAGTTCTCATTTACAACTGTGACCTGGCCAAGATAAAGCAAAGCAGTGTGACACAAACAACAACACAGAGTTACACATTGAATAAACAAGCATACAGTCAATAATACAATAGAAAAAAATGTATTCCTTCGATTATTATTTTTCTCTCTGCATTGTCAGGAAGGGCCCATAAGTCTGATAATCGACACCTGTTGTTTATGAAGCACGTGACAGATAAAATGTGATTTGATAACAAACAAACAAAGTGGCAAATATACACCTGAGAAATATGTGAAGAGAGAGTGAGAGAGAGAGAGCGATGGAGAGAGAAATAAGAGATAAAAAGAGAGGATTTATGAAGTATGATTCTCCAGTGTAGCTTTAAATTGTCTGCAGCCCAGTGGTTGACAGATAAGCCTGTGGCTCCCTGGTTGCCTAGTGACTCTGTTAGGAGAGCTGAGGGCTCGAGGCGGACAGAGATTCACGGTTGGCTGGCTGGCCATTACTGTACAGTTCATGTTCTGTTCTATATGTGGAAAAGAAGCTCTCTGTGTAGACTGCCCTAAGCTTGGTGTTAGACACAATACCAGACCAGGCTACATACAGTAGAAATACAGGAAGTGCTACTATAACAGTCTTTAGGTCAAAGGTCATTGAGACTGTCTCTTTCCTCTTTTCCTCTAACCTTATTCCCCAGTGTCATATCTGAATGTTGTGATTAAGAAACATAATATCCATTCACAAATCTCATTCAGGGTGATGCAATGAGAACCCTGACAAGTAAAACTGCCTTAACAACCCAAAGAGTAATAATGATGTATCTTCTCAACCATTAGTGGAGGGAATAATGGAAATAATTATCCTTAATGTGTAATTGGTCTCATAATAAGAACTGGGATTATCTAAAAACTTTTCACATCTCAGAGAGAAAACACATTGTGTATAAAGCCAACAGAGCAGTCCGCTCCTCAGCCAAGTCATTTCTCAAAACCGCCCACACTTCAATGTCTTCTAGCCTAGCATGGTTTCTGGGAGCAAAACTGCAACACTGCAAGTCAACCTGTCACTCCAATCTGATTGGTTGGCTAAGAACCCACATTTAGCTCTGCCTGTCGAGTCCTTCTGTTCCTGAACACTCAGTAACACGCATTTATCAGAGGAGAACAACAAGATTATAATTAAGGTTAGAACCGTTGAACCTTTCCTTGGTGACATCATATGGCTGTATGTCGTAGGGCTGGCTAGGGAGCTAATGCTGCTAATGCTGAGTACTCAGATAAACAGAGCTGTCATAAAGACATTAGTTTGATAATATGTTATGATAAAGAAAACCTGCTCTTCTGGTCCACCACACAGCTGACAGCGTGAATAATGACTGGAAAAATACTGTGTTGCTGTAACACCACATAGTATTAACATGACTAGACTGGACAAAGTAACACCACAGAGTTAGAATGACTAGAATGGACAAAGTAACACCACAGAGTTAGAATGACTAGACTGGACAAAGTAACACCACAGAGTTAGAATGACTAGAATGGTCAAAGTAACACCACAGAGTTAGAATGACTAGACTGGACAAAGTTAGAATGACTAGAATGGTCAAAGTAACACCACAGAGTTAGAATGACTAGAATGGAAAGTAACACCGCAGAGTTAGAATGACTAGAATGGTCAAAGTAACACCACATAGAGTTAAAATGACTAGAATGGACAAAGTAACACAACAGAGTTGGAATGACTAGAATGGACCTTACAGTAGTAATACCACATAGAGTTAGAATGACTAGAATGGACCTTACAGTAGTAACACCACATAGAGTTAGAATGAGAAACACCACAGAGTAGGGCTGACCACAATTATTCGACTGGTCGATTGTTTGGTCGATAGGCTGTTGGTCGGCCTATGTATTTTCTTGTCGAGCAGTAGCAAATATATATATATATATATTTTTTTTCTTTTATGGCACACGAGACACCTGTCTTATTTGTGCCCATCTCAGTGATACATTTAAAGTTAATTCCTAATCTACAATGTTTTCCAGTCTTTTGCCGTTCTTATTGTCAGAGTGGACACATTGTTTACAGAGCGCACAACCTATGCTACACTTGTGAGAAACAAGTTATTTGGTTTATTTCATTCCATTTACGAGTTAATAGAAGTAGGCCTATAGGCTACCTGGCCTGCTCACAAATGTAGGCATATAAATGTGCACATTTGGGGATCTGATAGTATTTCTGACTGGCTTAATACACCACCACTAATGAGCTGCGGAGCTTCTCAAAGTAATGTTTTCTTCACCTCAACAGCAACCTAACAAAGTTGTTTTTTACATCCTTTGAGAATGACAATAATTCCTCAATGTATTTGAAAATAACCACTCAGCTTGAAAGGGAAAAATGTCATGCTCTGTCATAAAATAGGCCTACCTGACTACTTCCTATCCCTTGCGCAAATAGCCTACAGCTGTGTCTGTAGCTCACTGGCGCAGGGAATATTTTATACAATGTTGCTTCAGGCTGGACCCAAGTTAATAGTTAATACAATGTTTCAAGATTGTTGCAGACACGCCATGCATAGCCAATGTTTTTTATAGGATATTTCTTTTGATCAGGATATTTTCTACCTTCAGGCTGCAATGTTTCTATTTGTTAGCTTTATAGGCTATATTTACATAGTTGGCAATGGTAATATAAGTTACTTTTTAGGTTTGTATAATTTTCATTTAGATTTGGATAGAATTTTGATTAACCAAGGACTACCGAGTGGCGCAGCAGTCTAAGGCACCGCATCTCAGTGCAAGAGGCGTCACTACAGTCCCTGGTTCGAATCCAGGCTGTATCACATCCGGCCGTGATTGGGAGTCCCATAGGGCGGTGCACAACCAGCGTCGTCCGGGTTTGGCTGGGGTAGGCCGTCTTTGCGGCTGGCTTCCGGGTTAAGAGAGCAGTGTGTCAAGAAGCAGTACGGCTTGGCAGGGTTGTGTTTCGGGGGACGCATGGCTCTCAACCTTCACCTCTCCCGAGCCAGTACGAGAGTTGCAGCAATGAGACAAGACTGTAACGTCCAATTGGATATAAAAAAAAGAAAAAATATGACAATGATTTTGAGATACAAAATGAAACTGTTCCACAAAAATGTACATATGAAAACCATAACTGTCACGCAGATCAGTAGAAATGGTAAGATTGGCATTCCACATGACAAAGTTTGCCGACTCCTCATGTAGCCTATTACCGGCAACTTCAGGAGAGCAAAGGCAAAATCTGCGAAAGCCAGTAGGAGCGGGAGGAGGATGGTCAGGACAGGTTACATTTTTTCTTCTCCTGGTTATCTTGATCTTTGGCTCCCTCTTGAGTCATGTGTCTTATTTCATCAAACAGTGAGCTTAAAGCATCAGACAAGCCCAATGCATATATAGCTGATTTTATTAAAACACATAGGGTGTCTATGGAAAAATACACGTTTTGAAATTTCGATCAATTGGTTGAAAGAACAGACAACTTTCGGTTGGCTAAGATATTTTTGTTGTTGTCGTGGACAGCCCTAATAGAGTTAATGACTAGACGGACAAAGTAACAACATAGCATTAAAATGACTTGAGAGACAAAGTAACACCATAGCGTTAAAATGACTAGACAGACAAAGTAACACCATAGTGTTAAAATGACTAGACAGACAAAGTAACACCATAGAGTTAGAATGACTAGAATGGACACACTCCCCTCAGAATTAAAATATGTAGTGAGGAGAGGTGTAGCTGCCTCCTACAAGGCATGGTGTTGAAAGCTGCAGATGTGGCACACAAACACTGTGACATTGAACCAGGTTGGAGGAAACTACAACTCCATTCTGACATCTATCCATCCACCAAACTGTCTCCAGGCCTGGCGTGCTTGTGCTTCTGTCCTTGTCGTGTGGACGAGTACAGGGACAGGAATGGTTGGGGAGTTGGTGTTGTTAAAGGGGCTTAGGTGTGTATCGGGGTGGGGGTCTGAGAAGAAGCTAGACTACCCTTGAAGGCCAGAACTTGAAGATACACTCATTCTCTCCTGAGGGGACATCATGACAGTAACAGGCCTTCTGTTCCTACTCCTCTTCCTCTTCCTCTCCTCTGGCTGGTTTGTTTCTCTTCAGCCACACTATATTTAGGAGACTGTCGTTATCGGCAGCACTGAAACAGTACACTTCCATAATGACTGCTAGGCCAAGTTGCATGGTCTGCTAAGCAGCGAGATAAGGTGTTTCTGCACAGTTCTCTTAAATAAGAAGTAGGATAGTAACAATGAATAAATGCCAAGCCAAGGGTGACCCAGATCATATTACGTGATTGTAACCCTTCTGTTCACAGTCCAAGTTTTCTATACTTAAAACATATTTATTTCTGCAATGTTTCAATGTTTTTCTGATATAACAATTTCAGATAACAAAAAAAATGATGTGTTGTTTGAACAAGTGCTTGGTTGGAAATATAGTGCCTTTCATTCTCTAGCCTCAATAACATAATCATACAGCCCAGTTCAGAGCAGAGCTCTGACATGCATCGCGCTCTGATTTAACAGTACCCTCTGAGAAACAACATTAGTGACATCATCGACTGCAGTCGCTCCTGTACGTACGCACGCACCCATTCACACACACACGTTCTTCTATCCTCGTGGGGACCTAAAATGTATTCCATTCAAAATCCTATTTTCCCTAACCCTAAATCTAATCATAACTGTAACTCCTAACCCTAATTTTAATCCTAAACTCTACATTTAAAATAGCTTTTGTCCTCATGGGGATGTGAGAAATGTCCCCACAAGGGATAATTGTCCTTGTTTCACTATCCTTGTGGGGACTTTTAGGGATTATAGGTCCCACAACGATAGAAGAACCCCCCCCCCCCCCGCACACACACACCTGCCAAATTGCTTGCAGATCAAACAAATGCACACAATCACAGGAGTGTTTATGCATTACTAAAATGGAAAATATGATGGCAAGTTCAACAGCACAGGGACTCCGATTAATTATTAATTGTACACCTCCTCCCTGTAACAACTTCACAGGCCATTCTAAACAACACTGAGTCTGTGTATTGGTAATAGCCCCCTCATTACCTAAGAGGTTCTGATGGAGTGCCCTGCCTGCATATTGACAAAGGATGTGTCTCAAATGGCACCCTATTCCCTATATAGTGCCCAAGGCTGCATGCACATTTCGCCATACTTTCTCCCATCTGTCAGTGCAGTAGAACTGGCACACAGCCTAGCCAGAAGACCTCCGGACGTAGCATCCAGATGCCTTCTAATAGGGATCTGTATACATCCAACAACAAAGGATATGATGTTCCAGGTGATGCCCAGGGTGCTGTTGATCATGGAGGCCTGGGCGTGAAGCCTCTCCTCCTCCAGCAGTTTGGGGTTGGTGTAGCGCACGGCCTCCTGGTCCGGCTGGGGCAACGTGTGAAAGTCAAACTTAGCCACCTGGATCGCCATCCTAGAGGGGAGGGAGAAAGAGAGAAGAGCGAAGGTTAGACACAGGAGACAGTGACCTGGGTACTACTGAGCCATCCTAGAGGGGAGGGAGAGGAGAGCAAAGGTTAAACACAGGAGACAGCGACCTGGGTACTACTGAGCCATCCTAGAGAGGCAGAGCAGAGGAGAGAGCAAAGGTTAGATACACAGGAGACAGACCTCCAATGGCACTGCCCCACTAAGATAAAACATAATCCCTAGCTGTGTATTGCTGCTTTCCATGTTGTCTGTTGTCTGTAGCTTGTGAGGTGTGGAAACACTTTGTTGCTTTTATGGGTTTTGTTTTGTTGCTTTTTGTGCTATGTTGCTATGTCTGTATGCTATGTTTTGCTTGTCCTATGTTGCTCTGTCTGTATGCTATGTCTTGCTCAATGATTGTCTGTATTGTAATTGTTTTTAATAACCTGCCCAGGGACTGTGGTTGAAAATTAGCCGGCTGGCTAAAACAGGCACTTTTACTGAAATGTTGATTAATGTGCACTGTCCCTGTAAAAATAAAATAAACTCAAAGTCAAAAGCAGTAGCACTTGATTCAACAACACCGTAAGCACTACTAAAGTGTTTTTGTTTGCAAATAACTGGTCTTACTCTGTGCTAGAAACTTGGCCAAGTATCCTAACGTCGAAACTTTAATCACAGAAGGACATATTGGTCAGATGATCAGATCAAATCATTTGAGATGTGGGTTTGTTGACATTTTAAAAGCCAGTCTCCCTCTGAAACCGTGAATATGTTCAGATAGAAAGTAAACTATTGGAGATACACAGCATCTCTGACAGTGGAGGAAGAAGGAAAGTGAAGGGAGCTTAGCCACGGGCAACACATTTCAGTTCACCACTCAAAATATAGCATTAAACCAAATCAAGAAAGGTAAATAGGTGGATCTATCCATTCCATTCACACTAAATATAAAGATGATCAAAGGGCAAGAGACCACAGAAGCACTCAATGCAAACATACTGTATGGCTTTGACAAGACATGTAGGTGTCAGTTGTTGTGGTCAGTAACAACTGTAGTTTAGAATGCACTTATACAATTACACTGGTCTATCTATCTGCTGCCACAGCAAATCAATGGAGATGGTAACTGGGACTGTGTTTGTTGAAGTTGGTGTGCTCATCTCTGATGCCATCCATCCACCCTGATCCTGCTACTGTCCTGTCCAGCCTACTGACCAGCCCTGGCCACTGATAAATGATTTATCCAGTTAGACCAAACACCCTGAGGCTCCAAGCTTCCTGCTCCACGGTGTGTGTGTGTGTGTGTGTGTGTGTGTGTGTGTGTGTGTGTGTGTGTGTGTGTTCAGGTTGATATACTAACAGGCGGCAGAGAGAAAGCATTCATAGCCTGCGGTTAGGGCAACAGAGACACATCTGGGATTCATAGTTCTGTATGCCTCTCTAATAAAATACTAACGAACTTCTTACTAATTACCGGGGGCTACATTTATGCCTTCCATTCTAAGAGAAGAGTTAAAAGTGCCAATTGGATGCAGCCAGTACAGTCTAGCACAGTGACACGGCACCGTGTGGGTGGAGAAGGAAGGAAGTGGATGAAGACCACTGGAAGAGAGCGATAGGGGGAGAGGGATGCAGAAAAGGAGAGATGAACATTTCTGCTCCTCAGGCCTGTGTGAAGCGTTGGAGATGGCATCAGATTCCCACTCTGTTTCTGCTGTCTTAGCCAATAGCCACTTCCCCTGCCACAGCCAATAAGAGCCCATGGAAGGAGACGACACCCTGCCCTGCACCGGGTTGGCCACCTGTGGACCTCACAGAGGAGTAACTCAAGGCTAGCCTGGTCCCAGATCTCTTTCTGCTGCCTTGCATATTACTATCCACTCAAACAGATACGTCACATTATGAAGCAGTAGGGAAGTCAAATCCTCTCCTCTGCATGCATACTGGTGTCTGTTTACCATTCCAATAACTCTGTGAAGTAAGTGTTAAAATAATGCATTGCACCTGATTATCTCCCTAGCAGAATTAGATTTCATCTGCCTTGGTTCTTTCTTTGTTTTATTTCATTCATCTAAACGTCTCTTAAACTGTTTCATAACATCCTAGATTTGAAATGAATATATTAAACCAATATAAAACCTATGAGCATCTTATTTCCGGCCTGTGTGTAATTAATGGTGATGAATGTGGTATTAAATGAAGAGGGCTTGGTAGAGGATTGATTCCCCCAGCAAAGTGAGAGTGATGATGGCGTCCCGGGGAACAGTCAAATCACAGACACAGAGAAACAAGGCTCAGGTTTTTGTCACAACCCAAATCTTTATGACAATTTATAACTAGTGACTGTGTGTCTCTCTCCTTCTCTTCCTCTCTCCATCTTTCTTTCCTCTTCTCCTCAGGCTCTTAGGAATTCTCTCGCAGCACTAACACGCACGTACGCACGCACGCACACACAGTTGTTACGACTAATAAATAGTCTTCTCTCCAGGTATAAAACAGAGAGCCAGACACTAGAACACTCCCTTTCCCACAGCAGGTAAATAGAATGGAACCGTCCATTTTACAGTCTTTTACCATCATTCCTCTATAAGCTGAGAGAAACAGCAGTACCATGGCTTTCAGGAGGGCACCTAACTGCAAACATTTATCTCCATAGGACAGCGGTCACCAACCGCTCTTTTGCGATCGACTGGTTGATCTCCAAGGCATTCCTAGTCGATCGCCAAACATCTCTGTAAAAAGCCCGACGATAAAGCCTTGCGTTCCAAAATGTTTGCGGTAGGTGCACTTGATTCAGCTGCCCTACGCGCCGAGTAGTCAAAGTGTTCCCATTATGAACCATGTCATGTGTCTGAAGGCACAACTCTGCCTACCCTGTGGGCCTAGCGAGCAAATCAAGTGCACCTATAGGCCTACCGCTGGCCAATCAGGTAGCTCAGATCACCGTGTCTGCAGCTTCCACCAGCCCACAGCGAAGTTGATTGTCGACTACTGTGTGAGATTTCAAAACCATGACTAGAGAGAGACTGTCAACGAATACAGCAAAGAGATGAGTGAGTTCATGGTAAAGATTTCATTCAGCACTGTCACCACGACATAAAACGCCCTCTCCCTATCAACTCAAGCTACAAAGTGTATCCATAGACTTGCGTTGTTATTAGCGGCTTGTGTCTTTGTAATATCGAGGAGTATTTCACGTTTTCTGGTCATACGAGTAACAACATGAACTGGTGCATTAGTCAGAGTTTCACCATCAGCTGGAAGATGGTGTCACCTTTTGGGACAATCAGTGTAGGGAGGAAGAGCTGAGGAACCCCTCCCTCCCTCTCTGTCCCTCTCTCTCCCCCTCCCTCTATCCCAGCAAACCAAAACGCAAATTTTTTCAATTCATGCCTCACATGTAATACAACAAATTATATATTACCAGTGTGATCACACAACATTTAAAATGGTGTGACAAGAAAACAACATTGGCAGGGCAATTCAAGAATAGCCTATGTGCAGTGATAATATATTGGGCCTATAGTCTACTGCACAAATCTCATCGCTACAGAACTGCTTTTAATAGGTTCATGTAGCATAGGCTTACGTTTTTTAAATCATCGTTTTTTATAAAGGGCCTGTATTTTGACTCAGAAAGTGATCTCGGCTCATAAAGGTTAGTCGCTAGAAAAAGGCTCCATGTCTTCATTCTAAATGGCACTAATATCCTACCCTCTTACAAAAAAGGCTTCTTCGGTGGTGCCCATAGGGGTTCCAGGTAGAACACTTTTGGATTCCAGGTAGAACCCTCTGTGGAAAGGGTTCTACATGGAACCCAAAAGAGTTCTAGCTGGAACCAAAAAGGGTTCTTCAAAGGGTTCTCCTATGGGGACAGCCGAAGAACCATTCTAGGTTCTAGATAGCTTTTTTTCAAAGAGTGTTATATAGTGTAGTGCACCCTATGGGCCCTGGTCAAAAGTAGTGCACTAAATAGGGAATAGGGTACCATTTGGGACACATTTTGGCACTGCCTGCATAATAGTGTTCACTAACTAGGGTTGTAATCTCTGCTGTGCGAGAAACAACATTTAGAAACACCAATGCTTTCTCCCTGAGTGTATTAAGGAAAAGGTGACTATTTCCATTTTCTCTGCTTGGTACCACAACACTGGGTCGATATATTGATGTGTGTGTTCATCTGTGGCTCTCAGCTAAGAGATGCTCAGCTCACTGGTCCCAGAGGAGCTGTATCTATCTGCACAGAGAACACCATGCAGTTCACACAGTCACAGCTACCACACCTGTGTGTGTGTGTGTGTTTGTATGTGGGTGTGTGAGAGTTTTTTTTTTATAGGGCCCTATAAAATTTGCATTGCGAAAAACGGACAGAATCACAGAATCCAGACATTAAAACGGAATTCAACAATATTAAAAAATGTATTGAATTTAGCAGGAAATCAACTAAATGTATTGAACTTATGAGAATATTTATAATCACAAGGGCTCCCGAGTGGCGCAGTGGTCTAAGGCACTGCATCTCAGTGCAAGAGGCTTCACTACAGTCCCTGGTTCGAATCCAGGCTGTATCACACCCGGCCGTGATTAGGAGTCCCATAGGGCGGCGCACAATTGGCCCAGCATCGTCCGGGTTTGACCGGGGTAGGCCATCATTGTAAATAAGAATAAGTTCTTAACTGACTTGCCTAGTTAAATAAAGGTAAAAAAAAATACATACAAAAATAAGACATGAACAAAATGCATAAGTGATTCGTATTTTCCCTGAAATTTCTGAAAAGGCACAGAAATGCCTGTCTGTGTGTGTTGTGTGCAGTGCACGAGTATGTGTAGTCCACACTTTGTTAAGCCATTAACGATAATGCTAATAATGATAACCGATGAAACATTCTCAGTTAAATGTTAACTACAAAGTAGCCTATGCCTACCTGGCAGAATGATATCATGATTATTTGCATAAATTCAGTGGCCATTTGTTTTGCAAACTCTGCAATCAATGCTAACAGAAACACTGCTAACCAAACCGTCTCTGGCTGGTAACCAGTTGAATTAAAGGTTAACTGCACCCCAAATTCTTAGATTTTACCCAGACCTCAAAAGTGATCTCTTATTGTGTTTTAAGCATTGTTGTTGCCTTAAAACATCAAATGTTGTTGTTTTTCTATAAAAAAAACTGGGGAAAACAAAACAGAGAAAACAAAACGAAATCAGGCAAATACTATATTTTATCGCCCTAGTGTGAGTGTGCGTAGCTGCAAGTGTGTGACTGCAAGTCTGTGCTCTCTGAAAACACACACACACACACCATTCTCCATATTAGGAATTACATACACACACACATAAACTCAGCAAAAAAAGAAACGTCCCTTTGTCAGGACCCTGTCTTTCAAAGATAATTCGTAAAAATCCAAATAACTTCACAGATCTTCATTATAAAGGGTTTAAACACTGTTTGTTTCCCATGCTTGTTCAATGAACCATAAACAATTAATGAACATGCACCTGTGGAACGGTCGTTAAGACACTAACAGCTTACAGACGGTAGGCAATTAAGGTGACAGTTCTGAAAACGCAGGACACTAAAGAGGCCTTTCTACTGACTCTGAAAAACACCAAAAGAAAGATGCCCAGGGTCCATGCTCATCTGCTTGAACATGCCTTAGGCATGCTGCAAGGAGGCATGAGGACTGCAGATGTGGCCAGGGCAATAAATTGCAATGTCTGTACTGTGAGACGCCTAAGACAGCGCTACAGGGAGACAGGACGGACAGATGATCGTCCTCGTAGTGGCAGACCAAGTGTAACAACACCTGCACAGGATCGGTACATCCGAACATCACACCTGCGGGACAGGTACAGGATGGCAACAACAACTGCCCGAGTTACACCAGGAATGCACAATCCCTCCATCAGTGCTCAGACTGTCTGCAATAGGCTGAGAGAGGCTGGACTGAGGGCTTGTAGGCCTGTTGTAAGGCAGGTCCTCACCAGACATCTCCGGCAACAACGTTGCCTATGGCCACAAACCCACCGTCGCTGGACCAGACAGGACTGGCAAAAAGTTATCTTCACTGACGAGTTGCGGTTTTCTCTCACCAGGGGTGATGGTCGGATTTGCGTTTATCGTCGAAGGAATGAGCGTTACACCGAGGCCTGTACTCTGGAGTTGGATCGATTTGAAGATGGAGGGTCTGTCATGGTCTGGGGCGGTGTGTCAAAGCATCATCGGACTGAGCTTGTTGTCATTGCAGGCAGTCTCAACGCTGTGCGTTACAGGGAAGATATCCTCCTCCCTCATGTGGTACTTCCTGCAGGCACATCCTGACATGACCCTCCAGCATGACAATGCCACCCGCCATACTGCTCGTTCTGTGCGTGATTTCCTGCAAGACAGGAATGTCAGTGTTCTGCCATGGCCAGCGAAGAGCCCGGATCGCAATGCCATTGAGCACGTCTGGGACCTGTTGGACCGGAGGGTGAGGGCTAGGGCCACCCCTCACAGAAATGTTCGGGAACTTGCAGGTGCCTTGGTGAAAGAGTGGGGTAACATCTCACAGCAAGAACTGGCAAATCTGGTGCAGTTCATGAGGAGGAGATGCACTGCAGTACTTAATACAGCTGGTGGCCACACCAGATACTGACTGTTACTTTTGATTTTGATCCCCCCTTTGTTCAGGGACACATTATTCCATTTCTGTTAGTCACATGTCTGTGGAACTTGTTCAGTTTATGTCTCAGTTGTTGAATCTTATGTTCATACAAATATTTACACTTGTTAAGTTTGCTGAAAATAAACGCAGTTGACAGTGAGAGGCCATTTCTTTTTTTTGCTGAGTTTATAATGTATGGCAGTGGGAGAGAGCCTAAGTAATAGAGACTGACTGGCCACTGTCCCCTGCCTGACAATGTCCAGCTTATCAAGTAAAGAAAATAGTGGACGCATACTGTACACATGCACACCTCTCTCCTCCGAATGGCTGTCATTTTGGTTGTGTCCAAATTGGTGATATACACATACAGTTGAAGTCAGAAGTTTACATACATCTTAGTCAAATACATTTAAACTCAGTTTTTCACAATTCCTGACATTTAATCTGAGTAAAAATTCCCTGTTTTAGGTCAGTTAGGATCACCACTTTATTTTAAAAATGTGAAATGTCAGAATAATAGTAGAGAATGATTTATTTCAGCTTTCATCTCTATAATCACATTCCCAGCAGGTCAGAAGTTTTCATATACTCAATTAGTATTTGTACCATTGCCTTTAAATTGTTGAACTTGGGTCAAACGTTTTGGGTAGGCTTCCACAAGCTTCCCACAATAAGTTGGGTGAATTTTGGCCCATTCCTCCTGACAAAGCTGTTGTAACTGAGTCAGGTTTGTAGGCCTCCTTGATCACACACGCTTTTCCCACAATTTTTCTATAGGATTGAGGTCAGGGCTTTGTGATGGCCACTCCAATACCTTTACTTTGTTGTCCTAAGCCATTTGGCCACAAATGGACAATGACTTGGGGTCATTGTCCATTTGGAAGACCCATTTGCGACCAAGCTTTAACTTCCTGACTGATGTCTTGAGATGTTGCTTCAATATATCCTAGCAGGACAAAAATTTGACAAACTGACTTGTTGGAAAAGTGACATCCTAAACGGTGCCACATTGAAAGTCACTGAGCTCTTCAGTAAGGCCATTCTACTGCCAATGTTTGTCTACGGAGCTCGGTTTTATTGTTTGTTTGTCTATGTGCTCGATTTTATTTACCTGTCAGCAATGGATGTGGATGAAATCACTGAATCCACTAATTTGAAGGGGTTGTCCACATACTTTTGTATATATAGTGTATAATTTCACAGGCCTCCGCTTGAAAGGACAGCACAAATTAAACAACAATTAAGCACTCTGAACAGACAAACAAGAAGCTTTAACTGCAACACACACACACACACGCAAGCAGGGCAGCAAGAACCCACAAACACAGTCCACAGGTGGCTCCTGATGGGAGGACGGCTCATAATAATGGCTGGAATGGAGCGAATGGAATGGTGTGTGTTTGATGGAAACCATGTGTTTGATGTGTTTGATTCCGCTCTAGCCGTTACCACGAGCTCGTCTTCCCCAATTAAGGTGCCACCAACCTCCTGTGATACACAAACTACAGGCGTTTGAGGATTAGTGGTACTGGGTTTATGTCCCTGACTGAAGTCCCATCTTCAAACCAGGGCTGCTTTCATCTCCCAGGCATCTTCAAACAGACACATTGAGCCATGAAATGCCCCGTTTCATCGACGCAAATAGTATCTAAAAAGTAAAGAAAAACGCAAAGTTTAACAGATCTGGGATTGTTCTTTTGTGCATAAACGTTGAATATTAGATTTCTAACAATTCATTATATTTCCCAAATTAAGTAACGTCGCAAACAGCTGTAAAGATAAAAGCCTATACATCTAATTTCTAACAGTGACGTAGAACCTGCTGCATAGCCCTGCTGCTGTACAGGGAAGGGATAACAACATAATCTCATTCCTTTTCAACCACTGCCTCTCTTCCTTTCTGAATTGATTGTGGCGTCTTGCAGGGCTTAAACCTAATCTAGTCTATTAGCAGGCTTTTAATAACTGTCTCTGTTAGCGGTCCGAGAGGGCACGGAGGACCAGGGGCCGCCATCCTAGATCACCCTCCCTTCACCCCCTCTACCTCCCTCCACCTCCAGACCATATCACCCTCCCTTCACCCCCTCTACCTCCCTCCACCTCCAGATCATATCACCCTCCCTTCACCCCCTCTACCTCCCTCCACCTCCAGACCATATCACCCTCCCTTCACCCCCCTCTACCTCCCTATCATATCACCCTCCCTTCACCCCCTCTACCTCCCTCCACCTCCAGACCATATCACCCTCCCTTCACCCCCCTCTACCTCCCTCCACCTCCAGACCATATCACCCTCCCTTCACCCCCCTCTACCTCCCTCCACCTCCAGATCATATCACACTCCCTTCACCCCCTCTACCTCCCTCCACCTCCAGATCATATCACCCTCCCTTCACCCCCCTCTACCTCCCTCCACCTCCAGACCATACCACCCTCCCTTCACCCCCTCTACCTCCCTCCACCTCCAGACCATATCACCCTCCCTTCACCCCCTCTACCTCCCTCCACCTCTAGAACATATCACCCTCCCTTCACCCCCCTCTACCTCCCTCCACCTCCAGATCATATCACCCTCCCTTCACCCCCTCTACCTCCCTCCACCTCCAGACCATATCACCCTCCCTTCACCCCCTCTGCCTCCCTCCACCTCCAGACCATATCACCCTCCCTTCACCCCCTCTACCTCCCTCCACCTCCAGATCATATCACCCTCCCTTCACCCCCCTCTACCTCCAGACCATATTACCCTCCCTTCACCCCCCTCTACTTCCCTCCACCTCCAGACCATATCACCCTCCCTTCACCCCCCTCTACCTCCCTCCACCTCCAGATCATATAACCCTCCCTTCACCCCCCTCTACCTCCCTCCACCTCCAGACCATATCACCCTCCCTTCACCCCCCTCAACCTCCCTCCACCTCCAGATCATATCACCCTCCCTTCACCCCCTCTACCTCCCTCCACCTCCAGATCATATCACCCTCCCTTCACCCCCCTCTACCTCCCTCCACCTCCAGATCATATAACCCTCCCTTCACCCCCCTCTACCTCCCTCCACCTCCAGACCATATCACCCTCCCTTCACCCCCTCTACCTCCCTCCACCTCCAGATCATATCACCCTCCCTTCACCCCCCTCTACCTCCCTCCACCTCCAGATCATATAACCCTCCCTTCACCCCCCTCTATCTCCCTCCACCTCCAATCACCCTCCCTTCACCCCCTCTACCTCCAGATCATATCACCCTCCCTTCACCCTCCACTACCTCCCTCCACCTCCACCTCCACACCATATCACCCTCCCTTCACCCCCTCTACCTCCCTCCACAGCACCCTCGCCACACCCCCTCCAGACCATATCACCCTCCCTTCACCCTTCACCCTCCACTACCTCCCTCCACCTCCAGACCATATCACCCTCCCTTCACCCCATCCAACCCTCAGACCACCACCCTACACCCCTCCAGGAGGAATAGAGGAGAGAAGAGGAGAGCAGGGGAGGTGATGATTGTAGAGGAGGAAAAATAGAGGCGAGAAGAGGAGAGGAGCAGGACGAGAGGTGGATAAGATAAGAAGAGAAACAGTTCAGAGCAAGTTCAAGCAAGGGTCTGTTCATGCATGTCACCTGGGAGAGAGAGAGCACATGAAACTTATATTTTATTAATACAGGAAGATAATTAACATTTGAACGGGTTTAAGCCTCCTCCTGCCTCCATTCAAGGTGAACATCACCCTGCAATACTAATTGCATATGGGGAAATGTGAACACCGTGAGAACTTTAAAAGCAATGGTTTTGGTGTGACTGGGCCAGGGAACGATGCCCAAGAGAATATGTTGTGACACAGGTAGCTAGTGTTGAATATGAATAATTAACAACTATATGCTTAACACATAGTGAGAGGTATTCATAACTACTAATGACATGTAAAGGGATGGTTCCCCTCTTGAGATCCCTGCAGGCTCGTCTGGGCTTATCGTCAAGGACATGGTGTGACGGGTGAGAGATTTATAAAAAATAACAGAACAGACCTGTGATTGTTTCTAATCACCTTTGCTTCTGAGACACTAAGCCAAGGGAGGGGTGGAACCAGCCATGACTAAGCATTTTTAGGTCTACTATATAAGACCCCTGTTTTTTTAACGCTCAAGAGTGTGGGATCGACCAGCTTCATTATGGCAATAATTAATCAATATTAAATAAATATGATTGTTTGAAGAAATGATAAAGTCTCTCTCACATGGTTACGAATTTCCACGACACTAGTTCATCTGTGTAGGTATAAATATAAATATATACTGCTCAAAAAAATTAAGGGAACACTTAAACAACACATCCTAGATCTGAATGAAAGAAATAATCTTATTAAATACTTTTTTCTTTACATAGTTGAATGTGCTGACAACAAAATCACACAAAAATAATCAATGGAAATCCAATTTATCAACCCATGGAGGTCTGGATTTGTAGTCACACTCAAAATTCAAGTGGAAAACCACATTACAGGCTGATCCAACTTTGATGTAATGTCCTTAAAACAAGTCAAAATGAGGCTCAGTAGTGTGTGTGGCCTCCACGTGCCTGTATGACCTCCCTACAACGCCTGGGCATGCTCCTGATGAGGTGGCGGATGGTCTCCTGAGGGATCTCCTCCCAGACCTGGACTAAAGCATCCGCCAACTCCTGGACAGTCTGTGGTGCAACGTGGCGTTGGTGGAGGGAGCGAGACATGATGTCCCAGATGTGCTCAATTGGATTCAGGTCTGGGGAACGGGCGGGCCAGTCCATAGCATCAATGCCTTCCTCTTGCAGGAACTGCTGACACACTCCAGCCACATGAGGTCTAGCATTGTCTTGCATTAGGAGGAACCCAGGGCCAACCGCACCAGCATATGGTCTCACAAGGGGTCTGAGGATCTCATCTCGGTACCTAATGGCAGTCAGGCTACCTCTGGCGAGCACATGGAGGGCTGTGCGGCCCCCCAAAGAAATGCCACCCCACACCATGACTGACCCACCGCCAAACCGGTCATGCTGGAGGATGTTGCAGGCAGCAGAACGTTCTCCACGGCATCTCCAGACTCTGTCACGTCTGTCACGTGCTCAGTGTGAACCTGCTTTCATCTGTGAAGAGCACAGGGCGCCTGTAGCGAATTTGCCAATCTTGGTGTTCTCTGGCAAATGCCAAACGTCCTGCACAGTGTTGGGCTGTAAGCACAACCCCCACCTGTGGACGTCGGGCCCTCATACCACCCTCCTGGAGTCTGTTTCTGACCGTTTGAGCAGACACATGCACATTTGTGGCCTGCTGGAGGTCATTTTGCAGGGCTCTGGCAGTGCTCCTCCTGCTCCTCCTTGCACAATGGCGGAGGTAGCGGTCCTGCTGCTGGGTTGTTGCCCTCCTACGGCCTCCTCCACGTCTCCTGATGTACTGGCCTGTCTCCTGGTAGCGCCTCCATGCTCTGGACACTACGCTGACAGACACAGCAAACCTTCTTGCCACAGCTCGCATTGATGTGCCATCCTGGATGAGCTGCACTACCTGAGCCACTTGTGTGGGTTGTAGACTCCGTCTCATGCTACCACTAGAGTGAAAGCACCGCCAGCATTCAAAAGTGACCAAAACATCAGCAGGGAAGCATAGGAACTGAGAGTGGTCTGTGATCACCACCTGCTGAACCACTCCTTTATTGGGGGTGTCTTGTTTATTGTCTATAATTTCCACCTGTTGTCTATTCCATTTGCACAACAGCATGTGAAATTTATTGTCAATCAGTGTTGCTTCCTAAGTGGACAGTTGGATTTCACAGAAGTGTGATTGACTTGGAGTTACATTGTGTTGTTTAAGTGTTCCCTTTATTTTTTTGAGCAGTGTACATTGAGTGTACAAAACATTAGGAACTGCTCTTTTCATGACATAGACTGACCAGGTGAAAGCTATGATCCCTTGTTGATGTCACTTGTTAAACTCTGCTTCAATCAGTGTAGATGAAGGGGAGGAGAGAGGTTAAAGAAAGATTTTTAAGCCTTGAGACATTTGAGACATGGATTGTGTACGTGTGCATTCAAATAATAAATGGGTAAGACAAAATATTTAAGTGCCTTTGAATGGAGTATGGTAGTAGGTGCCAGGCACACCTGTTTGAGAGTGTCAAGAACTGCAATGTTGCTGGGAATGGTCCACCATCGAAAGGACATCCAGCCAACTTGACACAACTGTTGGAAGCATTGGAGTCAACATGGGCCAGCATCCCTGTGTAACGGTTTCGACACCTTGTAGAGTCCATGCCCCAACGAATTGAGGCTGTTCTGCAGGCAAATGGGGTGCAACTCAATATTCCTAATGTTTTGTATAGTCAGTGTATATTTCTATACTATAAATATCAGCACAGTTCAAATCCCCGAGCCGACAAGGTGAAGAATCTGCAGATGAGCAAGGCATTTAACCCTAATTGCTCCAGAATCGCCATTGGGTGTCTCAGGGGGAGTTGGGATATGCAAAAAACGAATATCCAATTCAAACATGCGTATAAACACACACACACTCACAAGGGTGGCCTGTAGCCATCTTTAACAGCCAGGTCTACTTTATGGGTGTTATAACATGGTCCTGATCGGAGACAGATCTCTGTGGAATGACCACGATGTGTTTAAACGGTGTGACGCCTCAGACCAACAAAGAGCACATGATTTGATAACCACATTAGATTGTGTCCATTTCAGGCCTGCTCTGAGATGCTGTGAATCCTCTGATTGCGGTAAGTGTCGGTTCGTCTGAATACCTCGGGCTTGGAGCTCCAACATGGAAAGAGAAAAAACACAGATGCAGGGAGGGACACACACACGCACGCATGCACATACACACACTGTGTAGCGTTACATCATGGGAGTGGGTAAGAAGAAGAGAGGGGAAAAAAGGAACCCGACAACTACAATCCCCCTTTTCACTCACAGACAGATGTATATCATAATCTCATCACGCAATTATGTCGGCTGTTTCTCCCAGTTTAGACCTACAAATGTTACAAATTAGAATTATCCACACACACACAGCATGTCTATATTTTCCTTTGATTATTCAAACAGCAGCGCAAAATAGTTAATCTTAACCTGCATAGGAATCCATTAGAGAGAGAGAGCAAGAGAGAAAGAGGGTGGGAGTGGGAGAGAAAAAAGAGAGAGAGAAGCAGTGAAAAAAGTGTTTTTATCAAAGCGCTGCTGCAGCTCTAACAGCCAGTGATCGCACTGGGGACAAACTGAGAGGAAGAGAGAAAATACAGAGCTGTGTGTGTGTGTGTGTGTGTGTGTGTGTGTGTGTGTGTGTGTGTGGTGTGACTGAGTGTTTCTGAGCCCAGTGTTCTATTTTTAGCTCACATGCTTGAGCTCATGTGCTGAGAGTGGAGGCGGGCTGTGCGGAGGCGGGCTGTGCGAAGGCGGGCTGTGCGGAGGCAGGGTGTGCGGAGGCAGGGTGTGCGGAGGCAGGTGAGAGCAACACGCTATTTATAGACTGCATGTGGCTGACTCCCCGTAACCCCCGGTTACCAGCAACAGCCTCAGCACCGACTCCACCTCCATCAATAACGGTCCTGCTCTTTCTGACACTGACACACACACACACACACACACACACACACACACACACACACACACACACACACACACACACACACACACACACACACACACACACACACACACACACACACACCTACCTGTCGGATTGGCTGCTGTAGAGACAGATCTATACAAACAATTACAGTATGGATATACAGTATGGATATGCCTCAGTGCAGGAATCTGCTAATGCATTGATCAAGATGCTATTTAAATTCAGTCGATGCAGAGTGTACAGGGAGGGACAGTATAGGGCACAGGGTTTCTCTCTATGCAGACAAACAAAGCTCTGAGAACATACTGTACGATGTTGAAATCTGGTGAATTATTCGCTTCATTAGTAAATTATCTAGTGGCTTGGAGGATCTAATGATAAAGCCTCTGTCATGGTTTCAACTATATGAGATTATGGCTGTGAATGAATGGGATTAGAGTTAAAAATATATGTTGCCTGGCCTGAGGGTAAACTAACAGACTGTTTAGAAGGTTCAGAAGCCAAAACAAAAATATAATAGGATTCTTAAAGGGAAACTTCACAATTTTTCAACTTCATATTCATCCTCTCCAGCACCACCCCAACATCAACATATGTGAACATTGTGCATTTCTATGTTTTGTACTAAAAACATAGAGGAAGATTAGTGCTTCCGATGACCTCATCGGTGTGCATCGTGCGGTTTTGACCAATTGTGAGTAGGCATTGCCTACTAATTGGTTGATGATGTCATTGGAAGCTCTTATCTTTCTCTTTTTTTTACTATAACAACATAGAAACGCGCCATTTTCCCATGTTGATGATGGGGTGGTGCTGGAGACGTTGAAACATTTGGAAATTTCCCTTTAATGTGTTTTGCTATTACAGCACCTATACTATATATTTCTCAACGTACATTTTGATGCTATCTCGCTCGCTCGCACCCACACACAACACACACACACACAGATCTAGACAATATGGGTGAGTGAGCAGGGATCTAGACGTTCCCATAACTAAACCCATTCCTTGTCCTTAAGGGAGCTAGTTAGGGAGGGGGAAGCATCTATAAAAAATACCATTACATGTCCATAATGAATGTGAAGTCCACAGATGGACCCAAACTAAACATGTTTAGGAAAAAAAACATTTCTCCTCACAGCATCACTGAGGTGTTTCGACCCTGGATGTTAAGAGACCCTCCCTAGTAGGAAGTGAACCTCGGAGAACAATCAGGTCTCATCTCTGTCACAGAGGAAACACCAAAACCCTACACACACACACACACACACACACACACACACACACACACACACACACACACACACACACACACACACACACACACAGAAACCATAGTCCCGCTCTCCTCAGCAGATAGATATTGCAGAGCACAGAGAATTGTAATACTATGGCAAAGGAAATGGTTGAATAATATTATTGCTTCTTGTAAGATGCTCAGGATAGCTTTTTTAAACAAAAAGAAGTCTGAGTCACTGCAGTGTTCCTGGGGGGGGGGGTCTCTCACAAATAAACAAAAAATGTACATTAAATATTACACTCACAATTTTTTTAAAGAATATAGGCATTTCAAATGTATATTATTGCCTATGTACAGTGTTATAACAACGTGCAAATAGTTGAAGTATGAAAGGGAAAATAAATAAACATAAATATAGGTTGTATTTAAAATGGTGTTTGTGTGCCACTGGTTGCCCTTTTCTTTTCTTGTGGCAACAGGTCACAAATCTCTCTCTAAGCTATGTGTCACAGCCCCTACCCAGAACACTCTAGGCGACACATCTGCGGGGGGGGGGGGGGGGGGGTGTCGGCCAGAAGAAGCTACTGGATGGATCAACTGGATGACACAGAACATATGCGACCCGCCATCCCATGCGTGGAAGAAAATAGATAATGGTTACAGGAAGCACATGCTGGCAAAACGTTCATGTCTGTAATGAAAAAAGGCTAAAACATAGGCTGATAATAATGCATTTGCAAACTAGCCTAGTGTCTTTTAAACCAGTGGTTCCCAAACTGTGGGGCGGGCCCCTCCCTCTGAGGGGTCGGCATGGGGGTCCCCATCCAATAAAATAAAATATACAGTACCAGTCAAAAGTTTGGATACACCTATTCATTCAAGAGTTTTTCTTTATGTTTACTATTTTCTACATTATAGAATAATAGTAAAGACATCGAAATTATGAAATAACACATATGGAATCATGTAGTAACCAAAATACTGTTAAACATATCAAAATATATTTTAGATTCTTCAAAGTAGCCACCCTTTGACTTGATGACAGCTTTGCACAATCTTGGCATTTGCTCAACCAGCTTCATGAGGAATGCTTTTCCAACAGTCTTGAAGGAGTTCCCACATATGCTGAGCACTTGTTGGCTGTTTTTCCTTCACTCTGCGGTCCAACTCATCCCAAACTCATCTCCTTCTTGGTCAAATAGCCCTTACACCGCCTGGAGGTGTGTTTTGGGTTATTGCCCTGTTGAAAAACAAATAATGGGATGGCATATCACTGCAGAATGCTGTGGTAGCTATGCTGGTTAAGTGTGCCTTGAATTGTAAATAAATCACTAACAGTGTCACCAGCAAAGCACCCCCACACCTCCTCCTCCATGCTTCACGGTTGGAACCACACATGCAGAGATCATACATTCACCTACTCTGCGTATCACGAAGATAGTAACCCATGGGGAGGGGGTCACACTCGGACATTCAGAGAGGGGGTATATTATTGTGGCCATGGTGGCACAAAATCAAAAGTCTGACTGCATGGAGATGCTTGGGAATATGGCCAATACGGGGGATCGTGTTGTGGGTGTTTCAGAGAAAAGGTGTACATTTGACTTCCATCATCTAGGTCATGACAATGGTTAATAAAATCTCTCCATTTCTGCCCATTTTTTGCACGGTCTTGCAGGCCTTCTCATACAGCTGCAACTGTAAATGCATTTGTAAATCAAGACCTTTCTTGAGTTGGGCTCTGGGATGGTGCAACTGTTGAGAATGTGAGCCTATGGTTGTGTGGGGGGAAAGAGTTGAGTGTGTATGAGTGTATGTGTGTATCGCACAACTGTTGCAAAGGAGAAAAGATGTTAGGGACAACTGAGGATGATTCACAACAATTGTTTGCTAATATAATAATTGCTTGCAATAATGTAATTTTGATAATGGCGAGACTGGTGAGAGGTAAAACCCTTTTCATAAATTGCCTACAAATATTAATAGCTAATTATGGAAAATAAGAAACAGGATTCTTAAAATATATATATATTTTTTTGATGGCTATATATAATACAAATCGAGGTAAGGGCGATGGAAATGCATCTGATCTACTTCTGTTCTGTAAACGGCACTGTGTGCTCTTTTCGAAGGATGGATCCCAGTCTTTTCAGGGCTATGGAATACAGGGGGTCGGGGGTGGTCTGCCGGGCATTGGGATGACAACCCAACTTGGGATGAGGAGGGCTTTTAGAGGGTGGAATAGTGGGGACCAATTGGAGGTTTACTTAGTAGCAATGCAAATATCATGGTACAGCTATATTGACACTCAATCATCATGTTACTTTTTAATGGTACGTTTACAAACATATATTTTCATAAATAGAATTTAAAGTTATGTCTCATTATGGTAAGTGGTGAAATAAGTATAGCCAGTTACAATTGTAATGGCCTAGCAGATAATAAGAAAAGACGATCAGTATTTACCTGGCTAAAAGAGAAGGAATATATCTATTGTTTACAGGAAACTCATTCAACAATTTTACATGAAGTTTTGTGGAAAAAGAACTGGGTGGGTGAAATATATTTCTCCCATGGGCAAAGAAATTCAAAAGGGGTGATGGTTTTAATTAACAGTAATTTTGATACAAATGTGCAAATTGTCCAAACAGATCATCAAGGTAGATGGATTATTTCAAATATGTTATTGGACAATAAACAGATATGGCTTATTAATCTATACGGTCCAAATAATGATGATCCAAGCTTTTTTGAAAATATATATAAGAATGTATCAACTCTACAAGCAACACTACACTCCATTATTATGGTGGGAGATTTTAATACGATCTTAAATACCTCTATGGACCTGAAAGGAAATCACACTACAAACTATCACCCTCAGGCACTTAAGGAAATCATGAATGTCATGGATATATTGGAATTAGTGGATATATGGAGACTTAAATACCCTGATCTAGTGAGATATACATGGCGGAGGCTTAATCAAGCTAGTCATCTTGACTACTTTCTTATGCCATTCTCTCTGGCACCAAAAGTTAAAAAAGTGTTGATGGGGACAGAATGCGGTCGGATCATCACATAATTGGCATATATATTACTCTTACAGAATTTCCATGTGGACGAGGATATTGGAAATTTAATCAAAGACTACTAGATGATAAATTGTTTAGAACTAGGACAGAAGAATTTATAACTGACTTTTTCAGACATAACATAGGTACAGCAGATCCCCTTATTGTATGGGACACTTAAGTGTGCCTTTAGAGGCCATGCAATTCAGTACTCATCTATAAAACAAAAGCAATTTAGATCAAAGAGTCCATATTAATAAAGGAAATTGAAGGACTAACAGTACAGTTAGATAGCAATAAAAACTGTACCATAGAGGCACAGAATAAGTTAGAGGAAAAACAAAAAGAAATGGAGGAACTTATTCAAGAAAGATCCAGTGTAATATATTATAAAAATAAAGCGAACTGGATGGACTATGGGGAAAAATGCACCAAATTCTTTTTCAATCTTCAATATAGAAATGCTACCAAAACTTTTTATTAAAACTTGTTACAAATGATGGAGTCACGCATGATTCACCGAATGATATTTTGAAAAAGGAAGTAAAGTACTTTAAGAATATGTTTTCGTTTCAGTCTCCTCCATCTTCACTAACTGAAACTAACTGTATGGATTTTTCCCCTAATAATAATGTAAAATTAACATCAGTACAGAAAGACTCATGTGAAGACCAAATTAGAGAGGAGGAACTGCTTGATGCAATTGAGGCATTTAAGGCTGGGAAAACTCCAGGGCTGGATGGCATACCAGTGGAAGTATACAAAACTTTTTTTGATATACTCAGAGGACCATTATTAGCATGTTTTAACCACTCCTATATAAATGGTAGATTATCAGACACGCAACAAGGTCTGATATCATTATTACTGAAACAGGACTCAAATAGTATATTTAAAGATCCAGTCCATTTAAAAAGTGTTGTGATGCAAAAATCCTAGCAAAATGCTTGGCGCATAGAACTACAAAAGCATTGTCAGATATTATTCATCCTAATCAGACAGGTTTTTACATGGACGATACATTGGAGATAATATAAGACAAGTACTGGAAACAATAGAATACTATGAAATATCGGGGACACCAGGCCTGGTTTTCATAGCTGATTGTGAAAAGGATTTTGATAAAGTACGACTGGAGTTTATATATAAATGCCTAGAATATTTTAATTTTGGGGTATCTCTTATAAAATGGGTTAACATTATGTATTGTAACCCTAGGTGTAAAATAGTAAATAATGGCTACATCTCAGAAAGTTTTAAACTATCTAGAGGAGTAAAACAAGGTTGTCCACTATCGGCATATCTATTTATTATTGCCATCAAAATGTTAGCTGCTAAAATTAGATCAAACAATAATATTAAGGGATTAGAAATCTGTGGCTTAAAAATGAAGGTGTTATTGTACGCTGATGATTCATGTTTTCTTTTAAAACCACAATTAGAATCTCTCCACGGCCTCATAGAGGATCTAGATACTTTTGCTATCCTCTCTGGATTAAAACCAAATTATGTATTACGTATTGGATCTCTAAAACATGCTAATTTTACATTATCATGTAGTTTACCAATTAAATGGTCTGAAAGAGATGTGGACATACTCGGTATACAAATTGCAAAAGAAAGAAATGATCTCACTCCAATACATTTTTAGAGAAAGTTAGCAAAACTAGATAAGATCTTGCTACCATGGAAAGACAAATACCTGTCTATTTGTGGAAAAATCATCCTGATTAACTCTTTAGTCATATCACAGTTTACCTATTTGCTTATGGTTTTGCCTACACCTAGTGACCTGCTTTTTAAATGATATGAACAAAAGATATTCAATTTTATTTGGAACGGTAAGCCAGACAAAATTAAAAGGGCCTATTTATATAACGAATATGAATTTGGAGGGCAGAAATTGTTAAATATTAAAGCATTAGACTTCTCACTAAAGGCATCAGTCATACAAAAGTTATACTTAAATCCAAACTGATTCTCTAGTAAATTGGTAAGAATGTCTCACCCTATGTTCAAGAAGGGCCCTTTTCCCTTTATTCAGATTACACCTGCTCATTTTCAGTTGTTTGAAAAGGAAATAATCTCCAAAATATCGTTATTTTTTAAACAAGCCTTAGAAAGTTGGTTGCAATTTCAGTTTAATCCACCTGAAAAGACAGAACAAATAATACAACAAATAGTGTGGTTAAACTCAAATATACTACTTGATAAAAAAAACGTATTTTCGAAGAAATGTTTAAAAAAGGTATAATTTTAGTGAATGATATCATAAATAGGACTGGTGAAGTTATGTCACACATACAGCTAACACAGACATATGGAAATGTCTGCTCTACCCCAAAAAATGGAAGAGGCAAGTAGAAGGGGGAAAAAGTAAGGAACTTGTATGTCGGCCCCGTATTAAAGAACATAAATGGTTAAAAAAAGTGTGATAAGTAAAAATATATACCAATTTCATTTAAGGACCAAAAAACTGACAGCTGTGCCATATAAATTGCAAAATAGTTGGGAAGAGATTTTCGATGTACCCATTCCATGGCATACGGTTTATGAATTGATACGCAAAACAACGCCGGATTCAAAACTTCAAATTTTTCCATTTAAATTACTATACAAAATTCTTGCAACCAATAGAATGTTATATATATGGTGGATACAATCTTCCCAGCTCTGCAGATTCTGCTGTGAGGAGGCAGAGTCATTAGATCATTTATTTTGGTATTGTCCATATGTAGCTCGTTTTTGGTCACAGGTCCAGGAATGGCTGGAGAATTGCAACATTTGCCTAGAACTAACGCTGCAGATAGCAATACTGTGTGATTTGAAAAGCCATAATCAATCAATCAATAATATAATAATTATTTTAGCAAAAATGTTTATTTTAATTTACAATCTGTAGAAGCTATGAGAATAGAAAGGTTCAATACTTTTGTGAAGCACCACTGCACAGTTGAAAAATATATGGCAAATAGAAATCCAAAATGGATGATGTTGAGAGATAGATGGGAGGGGTTGAATGGAGCTGAAGGGTGGGACTAATAACAAGATAACCAACGTAAAACATTTGGGGTCTGTAAAATGTATAACTTTTGTGAAATAGCACAGTTACAAATATAAATCAAACTGGATGGACATCAGAAACAGAGGAAGAACTAAAAACAAACAAAATATAACTATTGTAAAATAAATTGTGTCTTTAAAATGTGTAAAGATATATAAACTGAAGGTAGAAGCATAACTGTTTATTGGTTTACTACAATTGGGGGAAGGGTGGTAGGGTTTGCGGGGAATAATAAAGGTATATTCTATAAAAAGTATGTATATGTATATATGTATGCATGTGTGTATGTATATGGATATATATACTGCTCAAAAAAATAAAGGGAACACTTAAACAACACATCCTAGATCTGAATGAAAGAACTAATCTTATTAAATACTTTTTTCTTTACATAGTTGAATGTGCTGACAACAAAACCACACAAAAATAATCAATGGAAATCCAATTTATCAACCCATGGAGGTCTGGATTTGGAGTCACACTCAAAATTAAAGTGGAAAACCACACTACGGGCTGATCCAACTTTGATGTAATGTCCTTAAAACAAGTCAAAATGAGGCTCAGTAGTGTGTGTGGCCTCCACGTGCCTGTATGACCTCCCTACAACGCCTGGGCATGCTCCTGATGAGGTGGCGGATGGTCTCCTGAGGGATCTCCTCCCAGACCTGGACTAAAGCATCCGCCAACTCCTGGACAGTCTGTGGTGCAACAAGGCGTTGGTGGATGGAGCGAGACATGATGTCCCAGATGTGCTCAATTGGATTCAGGTCTGGGGAACGGGCGGGCCAGTCCATAGCATCAATGCCTTCCTCTTGCAGGAACTGCTGACACACTCCAGCCACATGAGGTCTAGCATTGTCTTGCATTTGGAGGAACCCAGGGCCAACCGCACCAGCATATGGTCTCACAAGGGGTCTGAGGATCTCATCTCGGTACCTAATGGCAGTCAGGCTACCTCTGGCGAGCACATGGAGGGCTGTGCTGCCCCCCAAAGAAATGCCACCCCACACCATGACTGACCCACCGCCAAACCGGTCATGCTGGAGGATGTTGCAGGCAGGAGAACGTTTTCCACGGCGTCTCCAGACTCTGTCACGTCTGTCACGTGCTCAGTGTGAACCTGCTTTCATCTGTGAAGAGCACAGGGCGCCAGTGGCGAATTTGCCAATCTTGGTGTTCTCTGGCAAATGCCAAACGTCCTGCACGGTGTTGGGCTGTAAGCACAACCCCCACCTGTGGACGTTGGGCCCTCATACCACCCTCATGGAGTCTGTTTCTGACCGTTTGAGCAGACACATGCACATTTGTGGCCTGCTGGAGGTCATTTTGCAGGGCTCTGGCAGTGCTTCTCCTGCTCCTCCTTGCACAAAGGCGGAGGTAGTGGTCCTGCTGCTGGGTTGTTGCCCTCCTACGGCCTCCTCCACGTCTCCTGATGTACTGGCCTGTCTCCTGGTAGCGCCTCTATGCTCTGGACACTACGCTGACAGACACAGCAAACCTTCTTGCCACAGCTCGCATTGATGTGCCATCCTGGATGAGCTGCACTACCTGAGCCACTTGTGTGGGTTGTAGACTTCGTCTCATGCTACCACTAGAGTGAAAGCACCGCCAGCATTCAAAAGTGACCAAAACATCAGCCAGGAAGCATAGGAACTGAGAAGTGGTCTGTGGTCCCCACCTGCAGAACCACTCCTTTATTGGGCGTGTCTTGCTAATTGCCTATAATTTCCACCTGTTGTCTATTCCATTTGCACAACAGCATGTGAAATGTATTGTCAATCAGTGTTGCTTCCTAAGTGGACAGTTTGATTTCACAGAAGTGTGATTGACTTGGAGTTACATTGTGTTGTTTAAGTGTTCCCTTTATTTTTTTGAGCAGTGTATATTTATCCCAAAAATATATGGGGGATTGGAAATGATGCAGACAATTACATTGATGGAAGCAACATTCTTTCCGCAATATTAAGCTGATCCACCCCTTAGAAAGAAAAAGACATTTGGAATCATCAGACCAAAGGACAGAGTTCCACCGGTCTAATGTCCGTTGCTCGTGTTTCTTGGCCGAAGCAAGTCTCTTCTTCTTATTGGTGTCCTTTAGTAGTGGTTTCTTTACAGCAATTTGACAATGAAGGCCTGATTCATGCAGTCTCCTCTGAACAGTTGATGTTGAGATGTGTCCGTTACTTGAACTCTGTGAAGCATTTATTTGGCCTGCAATCTGAGGTGCGGTTAACTCTAATGAACTTATCCTCTGCAGCAAAGTTAACTCTGGGTCTGGCGGTCCTCATGAGAGCCAGTTTCATCATAATGCATGATGGGTTTTGCGACTGCACTTGAAGAAACTTTCAAAGGTCTTGAAATTTTCCAGATTGACTGACCCTCATGTCTTAAATTAATGATGGACTGTTGTTTCTCTTTGCTAATTTGAGCTGTTCTTGCCATAATATGGACTTAGTCTTTTACCAAATAGGGCTATCTTTTGTATACCACCCTTACCTTGTCACAACACAACTGATTGGCTCAAATGCATTAGGGAAAGAAATTCCACAAGTTAACAAGGCGCACTTGTTAATTGAAATGCATTCCAGGTGTCTACCTCATAAAGCTGGTTGAGAGAATGCCAAATGTGCAAAACTGTCATCAAGGCAAAGGGTGGCTACCTTGAAGAATCTAAACTATAAAATATATTAAGATTTGTTTAACAGTTTTTTGGTTACTACATGATTCCAAATATGTTATTTCATAGTTTTGATGTCTTCACTATTATTCTACAATGTAGAATATAGTAAAAAAAAAAACTAAAAAAAAAACTTGAATGAGTAGTTGTGTCCAAACTTCTGACTGGTACTGTATATATAATTATTTTTAAGAAATTCAGTGTGGCTTTCAACTTACTATTGAGATACAATTTCAACATTGGGTAGTGCATCATCAGTTCCTCTTGTCATGTTTGTCATTTATAATTTGTCACAGATGTCCAGATCAACTAGCCCAAGTCAACTAACCTTTTTCAACATTTTTTTTTAGCCCATAGAAATTGTAATTTTTTTGTCACTCAAATATCACATGAAAACACATACGACATGGCAATATGCATTTTACATTTTTTATTTAACCTTTATTTAACTAGGCAAGTCAGTTAAGAACAAATTCTTATTTACAACGACGGCCTAGGAACAGTGGGTTAACTGCCTTGTTCAGGGTCAGAAAGACAGATTTTTAGCTTGTCAGCTCGGGGACTCGATCTAGCAACCTTTCGGTTAAGCTTTAAAACTGCAATATTTTCTTTGCAGGAAATAAGGAAGGGGGGGCACAGGATGTTCCCCAATGCTGGAATGGGGGCCCTGAGTGAAAACGTCATCAGGCAGTAAGTGGGGAAAGATTCATTTCAGATGGCTGCTCAATGGGATGTTATTTCAACGTTCTCCATCACCCATGTCTGTAAACAGACCGAGCAACTCAATGGGCCACCACTACAGAGCTGAAAGAACAAAACCTCAGGAAAGACCTGTGATTCAGACAGAGGCTTCAGGCCATGCAGGAAATAACAGCAGCCTGCAGGATGAATGGAGCAAAAAACCTTAAAAGGACATTATGGAGACTATCATGAGATACTCCAGTGAAGGACGTTCACCCTGAGCTTTTGTTCACACAGAACAGACAGAGATATAAAAATAAGGCCCTCGGGGATCTTTTCTGTCTGGCAGTCAGTTACAGATTAAACTGATACTTCAGGGGCTCAACTCACACACGGCACCTGCACATGCACACAAACACACGGCACAGCACACACACTCTAGGAAGTCAGTGTGGAGAACAACAATCAACTAAGGGAGAATGGCTGTTGGCTCCTCTTCTCCAGATTCATTAGTATTGGGGCTTCTTTAGGACTAGGGCACACATTTCACTCCTACAGACAGTGAGTCACGTGGACGTGGCGTGCTATATAAAGCAGGCAGACAGTAATCAAGGTATTCCAGTTACTGATTGATTGAACGTTTGAATTGACAAAACGAGTGACCTAAGCGACTGAGCGCAGTATGATTGTGAGTGCCAGTTGTGCTGCTTCCAGCACGTCAGAAATGTGTGGCCTCCTGAGCTATTCAGGAATGGCAGTGTCTAGGATTTACAGAGAATGGTGTGACAAACAAAACACATCCAGTCAGCGGCAGTCCTGTGGATGAAAACAGCTCGTTGATGAGAGAGGTCGAAGGAGAATGGCAAGAGTCGTGCAAGCTAAGAGACGGGCCACAAACAGGCAAATACAACAAAGTGGTATGCCCAACAGGATCTCAGAACCCACAACTCGTTGGTCCTCATCACGGATGGGCTCAAGCAGCAGAGGACCTCACCAGGTTCCACTCCTATCAGCTACAAACAAGAAGAAGCGGCTCCAGTGGGCACGCCATCACCAACACTGAACAATTGGCGAGTGGAAAAACATCCTGGTCCGATGAATACCGGATCCTCTTGCGTCATGCTGATGGCAGAGTCAGGATTTGGCGTAAGCAGCATGAGTCCATGGCCCCATCCTGCCTGGTGTCAACTGGACAGGCTGGTGGCGGTGGTGTAATGGTGTGGGGATGTTTTCCTGGCACGTTAGCTCCCTTGATACCAATTAAGCAACGTTTCCATGCCCCGAAGACTTCAGGCTGTTCTGGAGGCAAAGGGGGGTCCGACCCGGTACTAGAAGGTGTACCTAATAAACCGGCAACGTGTATTTCATCGACAAGAATGTCACCTGTCCCCCCCTACATTGGTTTATTTAGCTTTATTCAGGTCCGCATAAAAGTTGTCTAATTTTAACTGTGGGTTATGATCCCTTGAGATCCCATGCTGTGAATTTCATTAAAGTCATGAATAACATTGTGGCTGCCCATTCAAATCAAGACAAAACAACCAATCTACAATAGACAAGTCCTGCTCTCTCTATTCTCCCTCCCCCATGGTGCTCATACACAAAGAGAGAGAGAGAGACAAAAGGGGCTTTGGTTGAAGAGGCTGACAGAGGTCGGTGTTTGAGCTTTCTAGGGCTTCCAAACATCAGAGGGGTCATTTTCATTCATATCTCCTGCACCTCTCGTCTGTCTTTCAGCTGTAATGAACAGGAACGAGTGGTAAAGATCTGGAAGGCTGAGCGTTGGAAGATGGGAGAAGATGAAAGCAACCAGACCTCTTTCCTTCTTCGATGAACTCAAACACACACACACACACACGAGCAGCCGCGCACACTCACACGAGCAGCCGCGCACACTCACACAAGCAGCCGCGCACGCATGCACGCACGCACGCACGCACGCACGCACACACACACACACACACACACACACACACGAGCAGCCGCGCTCGAGTTGTATTTCTGTAAATAAAGATTTCCAGGGTAACTTTAAACATATACAATAGCACTATTTAAACAGATTGAGTGTTTTTGTTAATAACCCAAAAAACAGAGAGAAAAACCTTGACAATTATAAAAACAAACAAAAATCAAAGACGTTGATAATAAACTGTATTAAATATAATACGGACCATTTACCTTCATATATTATAGAAACCAGGGCTTCAGTTGACTGAGAGTGTTTTCCTGTTCTAATGTATTGAAGCTCAGGCAGGATTCAGAGCTCTTTGTCTCCACTGCGGCTGTAATACCAGTGATTAAAAATGAACTGCTGACCTGCCTGTAACCGGCTCACATGCACACTTTGAATTAAAAGTCTTTAAAAGACAGCCCGACCTCTTGACAAGACCTCTCCGAAGGCAGTGGGTTCATCATTCCTAACGTGTTATTGCTGTACCATAGACAGGAGAACAGGGCGGTCCAAAGTCTTACTGTCACTTTCCTGGAAAAGTTAGGAAACCTTCCTCTATCTTTGCAACAGCAAAATGGACCTAACTTATGAACCAGCCATGTAGAGAATAAGAAAGATAAACATGCTAGTTAACCATTTCTAGAGAAATTTTCCAATAGTCCTACAGAAGGATAGTGTGAGAATACTCCGCTATTTGGCTGTGTGGCTGAAAAGAACAGCCCCACACCAGCCTGTGTTGTCTCAGATGCAGGCAGTAAGAGAACATTCCTCTCCTGTAGAGGAAGGCTTGTGGGTCACACACATGGTGTACACACACACTCCCCACACACACACACACACACCTCCCCACCCGCATTCATAGCAGGAGGAAGGACGCTCCTCAGAGATAGCTGTGACAGGAGTCATAACTCGTTCAGAGGAATAACAGGCGGTGTGCCGAAGAGAGGAGAGGAATGGAGGCAGGGAGAGAGGTTCAGAGATGGAGAGAAGAGGTCAGGAAAAGAGGAATGGAGGCAGGGAGAGAGGTTCAGAGATGGAGAGAAGAGGTCAGGAAGAGAGGAGAGGAATGGAGGCAGGGAGAGAGGTTCAGAGATGGAGAGAAGAGGTCAGGAAGAGAGGAGAGGAATGGAGGCAGGGAGAGAGGTTCAGAGATGGAGAGAAGAGTTCAGGAAGAGAGGAGAGGAATGGAGGCAGGGAGAGAGGTTCAGAGATGGAGAGAAGAGGTCAGGAAGAGAGGAGAGGAATGGAGGCAGGGAGAGAGGTTCAGAGATGGAGAGAAGAGGTCAGGAAGAGAGGAGAGGAGTGGAGGCAGGGAGAGAGGTTCAGAGATGGAGAGAAGAGGTCAGGAAGAGAGGAGAGGAATGGAGGCAGGGAGAGAGGTTCAGAGATGGAGAGAAGAGGTCAGGAAGAGAGGAGAGGAATGGAGGCAGGGAGAGAGGTTCAGAGATGGAGAGAAGAGGTCAGGAAGAGAGGAGAGGAATGGAGGCAGGGAGAGAGGTTCAGAGATGGAGAGGGGGAAGGGAAAGGGAGAGGAATAATCCCATCTGAAGACGTACAGCAGCTCTCACTGTAAACAAATGTCCGACATGTCTGTGTGTTGAGAGATACAGCTGGCTACTGATTGAGCCCCCGCTTAGTGTTCAAAGTCAACAGCAATATCTTGTCTCAAACTAAAATCCAGTGACATGAGCAGCTCCATAGACATATTTAGAAAGTATAGGTTATCTAGTAAAGGACGATGTTAAAGGCATAGTTCACCCAAATCACAAAATGATGAATTGGTTTCTTTACCCTGTAAGCAGTCTATGGCCAAATTAAGACAGCAGTCTGTGATTTGGTTAGTTCACCTTGTCTATAGACTTCTTACAGGGTAAGGAAACCAAAGTCATTTTAAACATTTTTCGTGAACTAACCCTTTAAAGGGCGGCTCCAGAGGCTGTCGTTATTGACCCCCGGTAAAACACCCCAGAGCGGGATGTCAATAATGGACCTAACTACCATGGTTAGGTCAACAAGACAGTGTTGACCCGTCGGCACTAATCCATACTTAGCCATTACAGTCTCATTAACCCAACTCCAGCTATTAGAACGCTGTTTAAAGCACCTGAAGACAGAAGATACACTGCAGGCTATATGTAGGCTATATATGTCACATGATACACACACACACAACATGGGCTTGGTCACAGTATACACAGTGTACAAAACATCCAGAACACTTTCCTAATATTGAGTTGCACCCCCCCCACTTTTTGCCCCCAGAACAGCCTCAATTCGCCAGGCCATGGACTCCACAAGGTGCAGAAACCATTCCACAGGGATGCTGACCCATGTTGACTCCAATACTTCCCACAATTGTGTCAAGTTGGCTGGATGTCTTTTGGGTGGTGGACCATTCTTGATACACACGGGAAACTGTTGAGTGTGAAAAACCCAGCAACGTTGCAGTTCTTGACACAAACCAGTGCGCCTGGCACCTAATACCATACCCCGTTCAAAGGCACATAAATATTTTGTCTTGCCCATTCACCCTCTGAATGGCACTCATTCACTATCCATGTCTCATAAATAAGGGACATCAATAAGGGATCATAGGTTTCACCTGGATTCACCTGGTCAAAGAGCAGGTATTCCTAATGTTTTGTCCACTCAGTGTATATCGTTCACAAATATGACTCTGACTGGTTGGATTTGAGTTTGTGTTCATATACGATCATTCATTTACGTGCTCATGTTCATAAGAGAAACCTGGCCCACAATGTGTGTACATTTAAAACATGGAATGGACTGTTATCCACTGGCTCCCTGTGAATGGGCAGGTTAAAGGTCACATACCTCTGACACTCTGAGGCGTGCAGCACCAGGTCCTGGTTGTTGTTGGCGCTGACCGTCAGCTCATGTTCTGTTGAGTTGAACACGTCCAGCAGCAGATGGCACTGACGGGTTCTGGGGAGAAAGATAGAACCGGGTTAGAACCACACACACACACACACACACACACACACACACACACACACACACACACACACACACACACACACACAAATGATGGGGACTGGGGAGAGAGAGCAGATGTTTTTAACTTGAAGTAATACAACATCCAGCGTGTAATTGCGAACGAGAGTCATGCCTACTCTCTTCAAAATGGAAAGAGAAACAGAACACAAACACACAAGCCAGTACATTAGCTGATGTACACAGACACAGAACACTAGAATACACTGTTAAATTGATATTAAGTTGATTAATAATGTACTGATATACCCCAAATAAAATTGAAAGGTCAGTTCAGTGTTCACTTAGCAACACCAAGTGTATCAGCCAGTCTCCCCGCTGGATACTTGTTGAAAAGGTTCACTTTTAAAACATTTCTACGTCGGCTACAGAGCCAACGTCTGCGATGTGCATGTTGCAACATTATACACGTCGCCCAGATGACTTCCTGATAGTTTTCGCTATTAAGCTACTGCTGTGGTGACCGTTTTCACAGCCCTGTTCTACTGTATGTCGCTCTCTCCTGATTGGCTAAGCTGCTGTGTCGGTGCTTCCTGATTGATGGTCCAGCTAAACTGTGTGGAGGATAAATCAGTTGTCTCCCCCCTCTCTCTCTTTTGGTACAACCGTCCACTGGGTTAATCATGTCCTCCAGCAGAGACAAAGAGACAGTTGGAGAAACATGGAGGCTCCTGCTAGAAATATGGTATTTTAATTACCCTGACACTTTATTAGGGGGCCGGGACAAACTCTGATGAAGTCTCCATTAACTCTGGGATTTAAGAGGAGGGAGTGGAAGGGCTGAGGACACGGTGTCTCTAAGAGGGAGGGAGGGAGGGAAGGAAGCAGTTAGACGGGACGGCTGAGGGTAAAGCGGTCCTTTGCAGGTTTGTGGTCTGGAAAGTAGATGAGCCAGCAGTCTTCCTACACCTTGCCTACAGTACATGGGTGATAGAATAGATCTTTGAGATCAGTTGCGTTTTGAGTACCTCCCGTCTGCACAATGGACTACAGTACATACACTGAGTGTACAAACATGCTCTTTCCATGACAGACTGACCAGGTGAATCCAGGTGAAAGCTAAGGATCCCTTACTGATGTCTCTTGCTAAATCCACTTCAATCAGTGTAGACGAAGGGGAGGAGACCAGCTAAAAAAAGGGATTTTTTTAAGCCTTGAGACAATTGAGACCTGGATTGTGAGGGTGAATAGGCCGGACAAAACATTTAAGTGCCTTTGAAAGGGTATGCTATTTGGTGCCAGGCGCAACGGTTTGAGTGTGTCAGAACTGCAACGCTGCTGTTGTTTTAACGCTGAACAGTTTCCTGTGTGTATCAAGAATAGTCCACCGCCCAAAGGACATCCAGCCAACTTGACATGTGGGAAGCATTGGAGTCAACATGGGACAGCTTCCCCGTGGAATGCTTGCAACACCTTGTAGACTCCATGCCCCAAAGAATTGCGTCTGTTCTGAGGGCAAAACAGGGGAGTAACACAATATTAGGAAGCTGTTCTAAATGTTTTGGACACTCAGTGTACACTATTCTAATTTCAGAGAAAATATAAGACCATTTTTAAAACTATTTATTTTTCCAAGGAATGATGTCTTTTACCTGTGTTTTGTGGAAAAATAAGAAAAAGAGAGTTCGAGACAGGCTGGAGAGGAGAAACAGATCGAGACAGGCTGGAGAGGAGAAACAGATCGAGACAGGCTGGAGAGGAGAAACAGATCGAGACAGGCTGGAGAGGAGAAACAGATCGAGACAGGCTGGAGAGGAGAAACAGATCGAGACAGGCTGGAGAGGAGAAACAGATCGAGACAGGCTGGAGAGGAGAACAAATAGAGACAGGCTGGAGAGGAGAAACAGATCGAGACAGGCTGGAGAGGAGAAACAGATCGAGACAGGCTGGAGAGGAGAAACAGATCGAGACAGGCTGGAGAGGAGAAACAGATTGAGACAGGCTGGAGAGGAGAAACAGACAAATAGAGACAGGCTGGAGAGGAGAAACAGACATACAGAGACAGGCTGGAGAGGAGAAACAGACATACAAGACAGGCTGGAGAGGAGAAACAGATTGAGACAGGCTGGAGAGGAGAAACAGACAAATAGAGACAGGCTGGAGAGGAGAAACAGACATACAGAGACAGGCTGGAGAGGAGAAACAGACATACAGAGACAGGCTGGAGAGGAGAAACAGACATACAGAGACAGGCTGGAGAGAAGAAACAGACAGAAAGGCTGGAGAAACAGAAACAGAGCCAGGCTGGAGAGAAGAAACAGACAGAAAGGCTGGAGAAACAGAAACAGAGCCAGGCTGGAGAGGAGAAACAGACAAATAGAGACAGGCTGGAGAGGAGAAACAGACATACAGGCTGGAGAAACAGAAACAGAGCCAGGCTGGAGAGGAGAAACAGACAGACAGGCTGGGAGAAAACAGAAACAGAGCCATGCTGGAGAGGAGAAACAGACATACAGAGACAGGCTGGAGAGGAGAACAGAACAAACATGACGGCTGAGAGGAAGAACAGACAAATAGAGGACAGGCTGGAGAGGAGAAACTGGACATACAGAGACAGGCTGGGAGGAGAACAGACATACAGAGAGCAGGCTGAGAGGAGAAACAGACAAACATAGACAGGCTGGAGAGGAGAAACAGACAAACATAGACAGGCTGGAGAGGAGAAACAGACAAATAGAGACAGGCTGGAGACGAGAAACAGACAGACAGACAGGCTGGAGAGGAGAAACAGACATACAGAGACAGGCTGGAGAGGAGAAACAGACAAACATAGACAGGCTGGAGAGGAGAAACAGACAAACATAGACAGGCTGGAGAGGAGAAACAGACATACAGAGACATGCTGGAGACGAGAAACAGACAGACAGGCTGGAGAGGAGAAACAGAAACAGAGACAGGCTGGAGAGGAGAAACAGACAAACATAGACAGGCTGGAGAGGAGAAACAGACAAATAGAGACAGGCTGGAGAGGAGAAACAGACATACAGAGCCAGGCTGGAGAGGAGAATCAGACAAATAGAGACAGGCTGGAGAGGCGAAACAGACATAAAGAGACAGGCTGGAGAGGAGAAACAGACATACAGAGACAGGCTGGAGAGGAGAAATAGACAAATAGAGACAGGCTGGAGGGAAGAAACAGACATACAGAGACAGGTTGGAGAGAAGAAACAGGACAAACAGAGACAGGCTGGAGAGGAAAGGAGAAACAGTCAGACAGAGAGAGGCTGGAGAGGAGAAAGGACACAGAGAGAGGCTGGAGAGGAGAAACAGACATACAGAGACAGGCTGGAGGGAAGAAAACAGACATAACAGAGACAGGTTGGAGAGAAGAAAACAGACAAACAGAGACAGGCTGGAGAGGAAAACAGACAGACAGAGACAGGCTGGAGGGAAGAAACAGACATACAGAGACAGGTTGGAGAGAAGAAACAGACAAACAGAGACAGGCTGGAGAGGAAAGGAGAAACAGTCAGACAGAGAGAGGCTGGAGAGGAGAAAGACACAGAGAGAGGCTGGAGAGGAGAAACGGACAGACAGAGATAAGCTCGAGAGGACAAGAGAAACAGACAGAGAGAGACAGGCTGAAGAAAGGAAACAGACAGAGAGAGACAAGGGCTAGAGAGGAGAGAAGAAATACACCTACAACAGCTAGGAAACTGGCCCTGATGAAAGGACTAATACCTTTGATGTTGTGATGTTAGGACAGGACAGGAATGGACGAGTACTCTTAATGTGTTTCCGTTATGTAACGTGTGTGTTCGAATGTTCACACGCAAACACCCTCCACCCTCCCACAAACACCACCGGATAATGAATGTCTCCCATTTCTGGACAGCGCTATGTCACGCTGACGAATGAGCCGTGAGATCAGCCATTCACCGTTAATGATTGGTGGAGAGGCCTCCCATCCCGTCGGAGAAGAATAACTTACCAAACTTGGCAACCCATTCACCAAACCTGGCTGCCCACGGTAGCTCATCACTTCTTAGAGCCACCACTGACAGCCAAATGAGCTTTTAAAACAGATGGACATGCAATCATGTGACTGGCTGTCTCCCCAAAACAAATCCACAGCCTGCAAAACCCTGAGACTATGGATGAGACCACTTCAGCCACCGTCACTCCTTTAGCTAGCTTATTGTTATTCAGATAGTCTCATCTGAAACAGCAACACACAGGTGGCCTAGCTAGCCTAGTGCTGTGGGGCTTGGTGTCTGACTTTGAGGTGTGGTAGTGGTCAAAATGGCTGCCATCACCACAGGATAGAAGGATCTCATCACTGGGCAGATGAAGAAGGCAGCGAGAAAGAGGAGAAGCAGCTCAATGGCTGGTCAATCCTCAGGATCCACGATCAATATGTGCTGATTCCACAGCGGCTCCACCGGCACAACACTGACAATACGTGAAATAAATATGCTTGATTAGGCTTGGGCTAGTTGGATTCGAGTGCTGCCAATGTGTTGCTATTTTAGTGTGTGTGTGTGTGTGGTGTGTGTGTGTGTGGTGTGTGGTGTGGTGTGTGTGAGTGAGAGAGAGCCTGTGGGGAACAGAGCAGACAGAAGGCTGGGCAACTAAGAACAGGTTTAGACTGAAGACTGAATCATGTCCTGGTAATATGAAACATCTGTGTGTGTGTGTTTGTGCTTGTGTGTGTTGTCTGACAGTATGGACCAGTATGTCAGATAACAGACCCCAGCTGCTGTGTGCAGTATTGGTATGGTTCCACAGGTTTCTATCATGAATGGATCATTGACTATTTCACTGTCACGACTTCGGCCAAAGTCGGCTTCCTCTCCTTGTTCGGGCGGCATTCGGCGGTCGACGTCACCGTCTTTCTAGCCATCGCCGCTCCACTCCTCTATTATCCATTGGTTTTGTCTTGTTCCATTCACACCTGTTGCAGTCCTCAATCACACTAATGGTATTTATTCCTCTGTTCCCCCCATAGTCGTTGGTGTGAAATGATTTGTTGTGTTACGTGTTGTATGCGCTAGGCTAAGCGTTTGTTATTTTCCCGTGTGTTTTCACAAAAGCTTATTTGTACGGCTATACATTTATGTGTGGTGTGACATTTGTGCGCGCTACACACTTTTCCTATGTAGGCTGGAGGAGGTTTTTTATGCAGCTGCCTCCATCTGTATCTCTCTCCTGGCTGTAATAAAGTGTACCCTGTCAACAAATCTCTGCTCTCCTGCCCTGACTTCAGTCAGGTCATAATTATTGCACACATTATAAAGACGAGCGAAAAAGACTGTATAAAATGAATCCAAATACTGAGCTATAGTGCATGCAAAAAAAATACTGAAAATATATTCTTTTATACTAATTGTCCAACAAGTACTCCAAAATATCAAAAAAAGATATTGGTCAAGTTATTGGCACCCCTGTTTTCAATACACCAGCACCCTCTCCTTGTGAGAAATATGACCCTGACCGTTTTCTAAACTGTTTTATGAGATTGGAGAACCATGAGGGGGGATGTTAGTCTTTTGAGATTTGGTTATTACTTGTTACATACATTGTTTGCACAGATGAACGTGGGTACCTTCAGGCGTTTGGAAATTGTTCCCAAGGATGAACCAGACTAGTGGAGGTCTACATTTTTTTCTGAGGTCTTGGCTGATTTCTTTTGATTTTCCCATGATGTCAAGCAAAGAGGCACTGAGTTTGAAGGTAGGCCTTGAAATACATCCACAGGTACACCTCCAATTGACTCAAATTAAGGTCAATTAGCCTATCAGAAGCTTCTAAAGCCATTACAATCATTTTCTGGAATTTTCCAAGCTGTTTGAAGGCACAGTTCAACTTAGTGTATGTAAACTTCTGACCCACTGGAATTGTGATACAGTGAATTATGAGTGAAATAATCTGTCTGTAAACATTGTTGGAAAATGACTTGTGTCATAAACAAAGTAGATGTCCTAACTGACTTGCCAAAACTACAGTTTGTTAACAAGACATTTGTGGTGGTTGAAAAATTAGTTTTAATGACTCCAACCTAAGTGTATGTACAATTTCGACTTCAACTGCACACACCACACAAAACATTAGGAACACCTACTCTTTCCATGACATAGACTGACCAGGTGAATCCAGGTGAAAGCTATGATCCCTTATTGATTTAACTTGTTAAATCCACTTTCATCAGTGTAGATGAAGGGGAGGAGGTCTGATGAATCCTGGTTCCAGCTGTTTTACGCTGATGTGAGGACTAGGGTATGGAGAAAACCCCTAGTACATGTATCTATCATTCCGCGTGTCAACATTGCAGGCTGGTGGTGGTGGTGTGATGGTGTGGGGTGTGTTTTCATGGCAACCCCTTGATAAAAGTGGAGCAAAACGTTTAAATGGCCACAGGGTATCTGAACATCATTGCTAATCAGGTGCATCCCTTCATGGCAGCAGTGTATCCATCTGCAAATAGATTTATTCAGAAGGATAATGCCCCATGCCACAAGACTAGAATTGTCCAGGAATGGTTCCACAAATATCAGACACAGTGAATTCAGCTTCCTGCAGTGGCCTGCCCAGTCACCAGATCTCAATCCAATTGAGGCATCTGCGGGAGGAAATGGAACGAGCTATTCGGAGTAGAGATCCACTACCAGCCAACTTGACACAACTGCGGGAAGCATTGGGGTCAACATGGGCCAGCATCCCTGTGGATGTTTTTGACACCTTGTAGAGACCATGTCCCCGACGAATGTGAGTCTGTTCTGAGGGCAAAAGGGGGTGTAACACAATATTAGGAAGGTGTTCTTAACCTGTTGGGGTAGGGGCAGTATTTTCACGGCCAGATGAAAAAACGTACCCAATTTAAACAGGTTACTACTCTGATATAAGATATTGCATATTATTAGTAGATTGGATAGAAAACACTCTGAAGTTTCTAAAACTGTTTGAACGGTGTCTGTGAGTATACAGAACTCATATGGCAGCCAAAAAAACCTGAGAAAAATTGAATCAGGAAGTGGGAGAAATAAGAAATGTAGTTTTTCTTACACTCGCATATTTTTTATATTGATTTTATCTTTATTTAAATAGGCAAGTCAGTTAAGAAAAAAATTCTTATTTTCAATGACGGTCTAGGAACAGTGGGTAAAACTGCCTTGTTCAGGGGGCAGAACGACAGATATGTACCTTGTCAGCTATATAAATATATGAGAGACAGAGAGAGAGAAGAGAGAGGAGAGAGAGAGAGAGAATGTTAACATATGTTTCCCATGCCAATAAAGCCCATTGAATTCAATTAAGAGAGAGAGAGAGACCGAGACACAGAGAGAGAGAGAGAGAGAGACCGAAACAGAGACAGAGACAGAGAGAGACAGAGAGAGAGACAGAGAGAGAGACAGACAAGAGAGACAGACAGAGAGAACAGACAGAGAGAGACAGACAGAGAGAGACAGACAGAGAGACAGACAGAGAGAGACAGAGAGAGAGAGACCATGACAGAGACACAGAGAGAGAGACCAGACAGAGACAGAGAGAGAGAGACCGAGAGAGAGAACCGAAGAGAGACCGAGAGAGAGACAGAGAGAGACCGAGAGAGAGACAGAGAGAGATACAGAGAGAGAGACCGAGATAGAGACCGAGAGAGACAGAGAGAGAGAGAGAGATATAGAGAGAGAGAGAGAGATAGAGAGATAGAGAGAGAGAGAGAGAGAGAGAGAGAGAGAGAGAGAGAGAGTCACAAGCATCCTTTTTCTGTTTCAGTCTCCCTATTTAAGGGCTTTTTCTGTGAAAGACCTGCTTTTGTACTGTAATGGAATGAAGTGAGCTGCACTGGCCCACTTAATCACTACACCAAGCCACAGAAAGGTTCTCCAGAGATGAGAGCGATAGAGCGAGAGAGAAATATAGAGCGAGAGAAAGCGAGAGAGAGAAAGAGTAACCGACAGAGACAGTCCCTCCCCCTTTCCCCCTCACAGCAGTAGTGTGGTACATTGTAAGAGCAGCAGTATAAAACTAGAAAAACAGGTTTTTATTCACATTCCTTTTCAAAGGTCTCTTTAAGTCCACATTTTGAAGCCACAGAGGACGGACGAAAATACAGACAGAAAGCGATCGCTGATTAGAGGAGTTCACTTGCTTCTCAACTGCATTATTCCAGACAGTTTAGACACTGGGAAACTGCAGTAGACAATATGGAAAGATCTACGTATAAAGATAAGGCAAATGTATGCAGCTCTAACTAAACCCTGTCTAAAACGATGGACAGTA